>NW_010408786.1:21950-25962 GCF_000710305.1 Buceros rhinoceros silvestris | reverse complement strand
AACAGACCCGAAGATTAAGAATGTTTCCCTCCTTGGCTTGCAAGGAGTGTAATATTTCTGCTGGACATGCCTGCATTATAAGGAAGAATATTTCCACTTGATTCTTCATTAGGATAAAATAATATTAGAAATGCACCAGATCCACACATATCTCTTATTTTACAGACAGATTCAACACAAAAGTGCTTATGAGGAAAAATCTGTACCTAGACATGAGGAATAAAAGTTCTGGCACCTCTGATATGTAAGGTGATCAATCTTTTACATGTTAATTGTAGTCCTGCCTAGACTAACTTTCTTGTTACGGGTGACCAGATGACAAAGGTAATTAACTACAGTAGCTGCCATTTAATGTCAAAGACTCAAAACCAGGCAATGTATTATAATACATTATAATATGCCAGAGATACTGAAATATTCTCTGTACTTAGAGTAAGAAATAAATGCAATATATTGGTGATTCAATGTTGTTGGCAAATGCTGACTTTTAATCTTGGTTTGTCTATATGGTTGAAAACAAATGTATTATTATAACACAGATGTCTTACAGTGATCTATAAACAATGAATCTGAGTATTAAAATATGGATTTATCTTTATGTTGCACCAAACGCAATACTACAAAATACAAATGTCACTTCTGATTTCATGCTTACTCAATATTACTTTAAAAAAGAAAGGAAATTCACTCACAAAAATAAAAAGTTATTTCTGAAGCTACATTATAATTTAGTCATTATATTATTTCCTTTTTCATTAAGGTCTCCTGAACATTGATAAATACAACCCAGATAAATTGTCATGTTTATTTGCAATCATTTACAGAAAATGACAGTTGCATTTTCACATTCAATGACATTAACTTTTAGTTGATTTAATGACTTCTACTACTCTTTGTTGGTATCCTGAACACGGTCATACAATACAAGCTATTAGGAATATCTCACTTTTTTTTTTTCAGTAGAATCTAACTCAAAAAAATGTATCAGCTGATTTTTTTTTCAAAAAATCTGAAAGAAAAGCAGTAATACATAAGCCACAATTCAAAACAAAATAAAGGAATTTCAACCTTATATAATATTACGCTACCGAATTTAGGATTATTTCCCAGGTTTGTTCATGACAAAGAAACTCCCCAAAACTCAAGCAATAACACCAAACCTTTTGTTTGGATCTTGGATAGGAGTTTACCAGTGTCACAGAGCAAAAAAGCCTTAAACAGTTGTTCTTCATGTAGAGCTTCCTTCAGCTTTTTGTAACGTAACAGCCATAGGAGCCACAGAAGTTGCTATTGCTTTTTTACAAAATTTATAGGCATACTCACAGCAGGGAGTGCAAAGAAAGAAATGCCAAGCAGAGCAAATCCTGCAGAAAGCAACCTTCCAAGCCAGGTAAGAGGAGTTTTGTCTCCATAGCCAATGGTTGTCAATGTGATCTAAAAAGAAATGAATGAAGATCGTGGTTTACCAGAAGTCACTGAGAGATTAGTTGCAGATTATTTACATATTGCATGAAACAGCATTTCCACTAAATAGTCCAAGACACACAAAATATATATAGTTTCTAAAAGAAAAAACAAACATAAATTAACTTTAATAAATTTTTCTAAGAAAACTTAATACATTTTATGACTGAGTGAAACTGAGATAAATAATAAATGTGAGAAAAATACCTAAATAAGCAATAAATAAGTTTAAAAAATAATCAAACAGAAGGCCCAGAATCTCAAAGTTGAGGGAAATGGTGGTGAATTACGTGAGTTGGGCAGGAAAAAAGTGCTCTTCTCCATGGATGTAAAGGTGTTTCACCTATATTATGCAGGTGAATATAACTGTATGTATCTGCACAACTACACAAATATAAATTACACAGAGATCATATTGGGAAAATATAGTAGGGAGAAAGTTGAAGTTTGTAGATGATACAAGTGAAAGGAAGCAGCTGCATTTTCTACAAGCCCATCAGTACGATTTGGAGTGGATTATCTTCTGAAACACAAAAAACACTCATTAAAAAAGCTGGACAGAACTTCAAGAAGTTCCTTACCCTTTCCCCTTCCTTACGACAGGTCCAGATATACTTATATCACTCCTGACATGGAGGTTCGAGAACTACTACAAAGCAGCAGAAGCAGAGGTACCTCAGGCTGTTGGAGAGTGTTACCTCAGACCTATGTGAGGAGAGGCCAAAGAGGAAGAGGCGGGTGTCTGTAATCCCTTCATGTGGTGAGTGTAGCCAGAGGCTCAGTATACAGATGTTTCAAAAGCTGTGCTGCAGAGGCCAGCACCCCTGCTGCATAGCACCAGTCCAGACGATGGCAGAGTTTGGTACGTATGGGAGGGCTCTTCACATGCAACTCATTGACCACAGAAATTGACCAGTAGAAATGCAGGGCATATGCAAATGCTGCTGGGATAATGGTGCATAGTTGTGGTTTACTGAGCATATCTCCAAGGCAAACAATTATGGCTTCATGTCTGTGGGTGGCTGAGGGTCTTCCCTGAGTCAGGGAAATGTCCTCCAAGCTGCTCCTGTCCTGGGAAGTGTGCCATTGCCAAACCTGGGGACTGGACTGGCAGGAGAAGTGTTCTTCCTTCTTGGGTAGTTTGGATCCACCCTAGTGTGAGCAGCAGGAGGTGTGGGCAGAGCAGAGGATTTCTGAATCCTGGGTGGGAGGCTGCTGAGCGCATGCTCAGGCAAGGGCACACGATGTAAAGGACAAAGATAGACAACAGTAGGCTGAATGCCAAGGACTCCAGGGCCTGTTTTTAGTGGAGAACGTGCACGGAGAATTATTTTACATCGTGTACCAAATGTGGGCAAGTTCAGGCTTAGCAAACATTCTGGCAGGAATGAGTTCTTCAGGAAAATGCCTTCTAGAGACATTATTTTGCTTCCAGCTTCCTCAAAGTTCATTCCTAGGCAAGATGGCCAAAGCAATTCTATTTAATGCTGGGGTCACCACAGGACAAAAGAAGGAAAGTCTTTTGGAAGTAATTAGATTTCTACTATTTAGGGCTCTTTAGATAGTAAACAGTGCTTTTAATTGCTCCCATTGTTGGGAACAAGCTGTGGGTGTAATTTACCCTGAGAAAGCCATAGCAACTAAAAGAGAGTGAGCTGGACTAAGGCTGCAGCTGAAATTTCAAGTGGTTATCGAGTCTCAAGTTTTGTAATGCTAGCCTGGTCACAGACACACCACCTTGTATGCTTATCAGGTCTCGCTCTCCTTCCTTGCTCCTCTTCCCTGCCTCATCTCCTCTTCTCAGCTTTTGCTGGACTCTTTGGAGAGCCAATGCAACCCAGGAAGGTGGAGAGAATAATTAACATTTCTGCGTGGTTTGTATCTGCTATTTTGGTGAGCTGTGTTAGCTCACAGAGGCACTTAACAAGCCCCAGAGCCTGCACAATTGTGTGGCTGAGATGGAGCAATAAAAAGGAAGGGAGGTGGGAGTGCAGCTCCCTCTTTTCTGGCAGAGGCGAGCTGATGTAACCACACTCTTGGCCTGGCAGAGGAGCTTGATTTGGTTTTTCTTTGTTTGCTGAAGAAGGTATTCCCAGCTCTTCTCATCAGAGGGCAAGTGTAGAAGAGTTTGAAGCTATTAAGAACTTGAGAGCAATGAAGCACTTGAACAAATGAATCCCTGAATAAAAGTTCCTCAAAATTTGTTTCCAGGCCAGTCACTGCAAAGCAATTTGAAGCTCTGGAACAAGCCCAGTTTCTTGGCTTCTGTCCAGCTCCCTATCTCTGCCAGAGGCTGGAAAGTACAGAGATATCTCCTGCCTGAACTGACAAGAAGGAAACAGAACTTAGTGTCATCTGCATATTAATGATATTGTCACTGAACTCTCTTCTGAAAAAGTCAAAGATAAGCTAGAACTTTTGGGATCTGACATCTGGGAATGATCCAAAACCAGGAGCAGTCACACAGACTGTAGGTCTGGAATTTCTCCAAAGAAAATAATAAGACCATACTAAAGAATCCCTCCCCCTCCTCCCTCTCCCCCCTCTC
>NW_010408786.1:17083-21901 GCF_000710305.1 Buceros rhinoceros silvestris | reverse complement strand
AATGACCCCCCCCCCTCCCTCCCTCTCCCCCCTCTCCCCGCCCCCACTCCATTTCTTTAGGTCCTGAGGACTTAATGGTATCAGTCTGTGATTAAGAATATCAGTGGCTTCTTGCTTACTTCGAGCTGTTTTATCTCAGCATGGTCTTTACACGGGTGCATAGGTGTCAGCACTGTGCCACATCATCTTACTCAACACTGAACAAATGGGTTTGATCTGCATTTTATATTCCTCTCATCACACAACAAAGAAAATATTTTCCCAGACAGCTTCAGGATCAAGTTCAGGAAAAATCCTCCTCATCTTTGTTAGTGCTGTAAGTGAACGACTAAACCACTGGCCAGGTCCTAACTGGCATAATCCTGAGGATAAATTAAATGAACAGGGTGGAAAAATACTGGAGGTGAGACCACGACAACATAAGAAATTTCCAGATGTCACTGATGGTAATGTAAGAAGCACACCAAAGTTATAACTAGCACTGTGAGGGCAGGCTGGATCCCACAGGTGCTCAAGGGAGAAGTGACCGAAGTTTAAGGTGACTGGAGGAAATTATTTGGGACCTTTCAGAGATTGTAGTATTGCAAGGACAACAGTACCTAGGTGACCGCATCAGCATTACCAAGGCATAGAAGGCCAAGAGGGACTAGGCAACAGAATCACAAAATCTGTAGCAAACCTGTGAAGGTAATTAGGGACAGGTTGTTTATTTGAGAGAAGACTTGGCCAGAGAAACCAAAGTGGTGAAAAAGAGTATCAAGATACAGTAAGAGAAATAACAGCGTGTACAAATCATGTCTTTCTGGGGATAACTGCTGAGCAGTCCTATGTCTGATCACCACAGCCTAAACTGGACTGACTACGTGACTAATGTTGCTGTCCTTGAAGAGGCAGAGGTCACCAGTATTGAGGCCATGTTGCTGAAAACGCAGCTGCGCTGGGCAGGGCACATCTCCAGGATGGCAGATCACCGCCTCCCTAAGATTGTGTTCTACAGTTAACTCGCCACCGGCTGCCACAAGAGAAGAGCTCCAAAACGGAGGTATAAGGAGCTCCAAAGAGGAGATATAAGGACTCTCTGAAACAATACCTCAGCCTTGGCCATATTGACCACCATCAGTGGTCCACCCTGGCCTCCAATCGGGAGATTTGGAGACGCACCATACATAACGCTGCTGTTTCCTTTGAGAGCACGCGTAGAATCAGTCTCAAGGAGAAAAGACAGCGCAGAAAGAACCGTGCCTCGACTGTACCACCCAAGGAGACCTTCCGCTGTGCTCTTTGCAACCGGTCTTGCCTATCCCGCATTGGCCTTTTCAGCCATCAGCGCACTTGCAGTAAGCGTGGGGAAAGCCCTTCCCAAATCTTCGTCCGCGAAGCCAAGCCATGATGATGATGAAAGCAGGACAATAAACCAAACCTTTTGAAGTTTATTTGTATAGGATTCATTTCACCGAACTTGAAAACAAAATGCTTAGGTGTTTAGCACGACCTGGTCACTGCAACATGCACAATGGAAAGAGAGATTGTTTCAGCAAGGAACTCTTGTACCAGATGCGAAACACTGGTGTCTGGACAGACCAGCCAAGGCAGGCAGTGTCACCTGGCTATACGCAAAACTTACAACGATGATATAGCTTCTGGTATATCTCATTGGTGGAGCTACTAAATATGCTAATAATAAGTGACGTAATATAATAATTAATGTGATTGCATAACCTAGGTGCCTTCAATTAGATGAGATAGCTGCCAAGAGGCCTTCCTCTACCCTAATGTTTCTTTCTGATGTCATTTTATGTTCTATCAGTACTTACCTTTGGAATCTTTACGTGACATCAATTAATTGAAAAAAAAAAGTCTTTTGCTCCTGATATCATTACATTATATGGCAAAAACATCATCAATATTAACTCATTTGAGCTAGCAATTGTGACAATATTATTCACTGTAATATGTTTTTTTCACCTAGAGGTCATCGTGGAGTGCCAGAGCCATTCTGGATGCCAGAGCCATCCAGTTGTAACTACTGGATACTACTAGAAAATAATGACTTATTCAGCCAAACTCCGTCAAATGCGTAAGAGAAATAGGAATCTGCGCTGCATTACATTTGCAGGTAAAACTAATTAACGTACAAACTAAATACCACTATAAGCAAACACAGTTCTAGCTAACACTAGCAGTTCTCAGAAAACTATGCATGGTTTAGTTTCGAAATACTTAAATTCTTGAATTGGCCTTTTGTTCCTGCATAGTTTAGTTATTCAGTTCAATGATTTTACCTCCTCTACCAAAGCAAATTTTGAACCAGAGTTCTTCTTATAAAGTTCTTCATATTCTTCATTCACACACTGTTGTGTGCTGCTGTGTTAGGCAGCACTGTAGGGACCCCAAGCACAAGAATATTCACAATAGTAACATTAACATGATGCTTAAATTGCAGGTTGCACAGTACAACATGCAATAGCAAATACAGTGGAATATTCATATGTAAATTAGGAAACCATATCCTGCGTTTCATTTCAGCATAAAAATACAGGCTTCAGAAATGGAGTCAGTGAAATGACCATAGCAGGGTATACCCTCAAATAATCTAAATTAATGAATGGGTTAACTGCTGCTTGCTAGGTCTGGTTCTGTAAGGGAGGAGTGGGGCATAAAAAAAAGCCTGAAATTTAAGGCAACTATTTGTGCCTGACTTCAATGCAATGTCTTGTACCTCTGCCATCACATAATTCAATCTGGAATTTGGTAGATACCCTGTGGTTTAAGTTAGAACAACTTTTGCAAATAAACAAATCAACGAGAGGAAGCATTGATTTTCCCTAGAATGCCACACAATTTGACCTTTTCAGAATCTGCATGTGGGTTAATCTGGCAGAAAAAACAACCCTGACTAAGAAGCACATTATGCATTTCCCACATACTGTTTTACATATTATACAAAAAATACTATTATTAAAATGGCAAAGATAACAGGTAAGGGGGAACACTGATTTTCAGTAACTTCGTGCACTTAAGCACATTAAAAATGTAAATGTATTCATGTCACACACCAGGGAAAGAAGAGAAGATATAGCAATACACAATATAGATTGTTTTGGGGTTTTTTATTACAATTTGTTGTTTTCCCACTGAAGTCAAGAAAAGATGCTTATTTTCTCAGTTGCTCTACTTATCTGACCTATGAGTCATGCATTTTCACTTCATAGTGTACAAAATATTTTAAGCACCTCTTTATACAATGATTATTTCTTAGCAGGGTTTTTCCTTAAAAAAAATAGCAGTCAGCAGGTAGTGGTGCAGCAAATTCTAAAATAAAGAGCTGCTAGAGCTGCTTAGGGAGAAGGATGTGGATCTAACTTGAGCCACAGTCAGATGTCAGAGTTGAGGTCTGAGTTTACTGGGACTTTCTCGTTCCTTGTGCACATACTTCCCCTCAATACTGCCTACTGGCAGGTGGATACAATCCTCTGCTTAGTCCAGACTCCCGGCTTATGCAGTGCTAAGTCACACACGGCTTTGCAGAGAGGTAGAGGGTGTTTCCTGGAGAATCAAAAGGCTGAAAACGTGCTTTCCCACAGCCATGCATTGCCACAAGAGGGTCTCTCACATGAGCACATCCCCACTGCAACCCCCAAAGGGGCAGTGGTGTTTGTAGACTGATGGAGCCAGGGTACCCATCAGGAAGGACATCAGCACCCCAAGCTTGTTTGTATTGTGTCAATACAAACACGTTAGAAAAGTTTAAGTCAAACCTAGACCTCAGCTTTTGAAGAAAAACGAAACGTTATAAACTACAGTGACACAACTGAGGGTAAAACCTTCTCTCATGACTTCAGCCAATATGAATTTTACATGTGTTTACATGTGATCACAGGATAAGTATGTGTATTTTATCAGAGATCTGCCTCGATGCTCTAAAGCAACAAGTTTCAGGAAAAATAGTTCTGCGTATTTGTAAACACCCAAGTAGAGACCTACTAGGTCTGGCTTTTCCTAGCTTCCAGTTTTGTGCTCTGATAACACAGAAACATAGCCTCTAGGAAAGACATGTAAAAATGATTAACCCTTAGATGAACACATTTCAAATGCACAAACTAGTCCTACTAAATAGGATATAACCTGAACCTTTGCTCAGGATGTAAACAAAACATTGAAAATATTTCTCAAGGTTTTAAAGCATTTTGGAAAGAGTTTTTGCACAGTCCTCCTGTGCATGCTCTAAGCCTGTGGATGCTACCAGTCCAGATGAAGTCTTGTTAGCAGAAGGTCTGAGGTAAGAAAGCTTCATTTCTGCATCACTCCGATGAGGAAAGATGGCAGAGGCTGGTTCAGGTCTCGCTTTTATTCCAGGAAAAATAATGAGTGACCTAGGTTTATAGCAGCATTAGTGATCTCACAGGCATGATTTCACTATCCAGACACTGTCAGTGCTCGTGGTGTTTGTTCTACTGCATCAGAAGGAAAAGAAAAGCAGTTTTATACTGCCTGGCAATAGGCTTTGTTGGGCAGATTTCTTAAGCTGCCTAAGTAACTCCCACACAACGCAGAAGTCTACAGGGCATCTTTAAGCAAAACCCCACACACATTATACCATTTTTTTTTTCAAAATTTCAGACCTAGTTTTTCATTGTTCAGTTAAAGCCTGGTTTATTTAGACATGCAAGCTTTCATATAATCCTCCTTCTTTCAGAAAAGCAGTCAGGCACATACTTAGATCCCACAGTTTTCAAGAAAGTAAAACCAATTGATTTGATAGTTAAGAATGAGCTCAACTAAATCAGGGCTTTTACACCTGTAAAAATAACACTGCTG
>NW_010408786.1:3271-16971 GCF_000710305.1 Buceros rhinoceros silvestris | reverse complement strand
AATGGGTATATTTATTCTTGTTTTTTGTGCTCAAGGGACAGAGGAAGGAGAAAGAACTTCATTCTACGGGTGCTGATGATAGTCCTCCCTTCACCGCAAAGCTGAATTTTTTACCTCTTTCTTTCCTGACACTTGTTCTGCTTCCTGCACTGTAGCTTACAGCCCTCTGATTTGGGTTAAAGCAGCTCTTTGTGGGACCATATCACAAACTGCATTACTGAAAGGGTCTGGGTTAAAAAATAAACTGCTTTCTTCTCTTTATGGTTTAGTGGTCTGGTCTGAAGCAGCAACAGATAAACAGCTGTTCTGCAGGCTGGAGTGAAATGAACTATGGATGTGCAAATGAACAGCTAGAGGAGGGAGCTTCTCAGACCAGTTTTCTGCCAGTGAAAACAATTCACTGAACAGCACACTAAGTTAAAATTCACAGTAGATGAAATTCAAAGCACTCTAGCATACTGGTTAAAGAGAGCATATTATTTTTCTGTACTTACTGTGCCCCACCAGAGAGCATCTGCATATGTGGAGAATTGGTTATTTGCATCTTTTTCCACCAGATAAACCAGGAAAGATGAAAAGATGAGTACTAAAAATCCTATGTACCAGGCTGTGATTAATTCCTAGATAAAAGAAAGCAGAAATCAGTATAAATTTGAAAGACAGAACAGAATGGCATTTCAAGGAAGACACAAAGAAAAGATCTATATACCTTTTTGGCACTTCAGCAGTTAAAAGTCAAAGGCTTCCCTATGGATGCAAATTTCCTCTGAAAGTGGACCAAATCTACTCCTATGATTTGAAGCTTCAGCAACTTCACCAACATATATCAAATTACAACTGCATATCAAGGACAACATTTTCAACATATACTAAAAACTGTTAGCATTTAACATAGCCTGATGTATCTCTGCTAATTCCCATTACAAAGTGATGTTACTTCAGAAAATTTTAGGTATTCTGCTCAAAACTGATGTTTGTTTGTTTCCTTGGCCTGTTGTTGAATCACATCAAGTGAAGATGTCAGCCAGACCAAACTGGCATCCATGGTTACGTACCTTGCTATGCGCATAAACTACTGAACCTAACAATTTCCAAGTGCCTCCTCTTCGGTCCATGCGCACCATACGGAGGATCTGTAGGAAACGAAGACTTCTCAGTGCTGATGTTGCAAAAATGTTACCCTGAGTTTTTGCAGAAACAACTGCTATTGAAGCGATGAGAACAATGATGTCTGAAAGAAATACATCACAGAAAACATTAATGTCCAAGTACCAATAAATAACACATACAGGTACATGAGCTGAATGAGGCGACAAAAGAGAGGCTCTTGCCGTGGGTGGGAATCTGAAGCACTGAGGTTCCTGTTTGAGGTAGGGGTGTGAGGTCAGGGCTGGTGTCAAAAACTACCTTGGGAGCTTCCAAGGTGAAAAGTGAGGGTAGTAATTTTGAAAACATATGGATAAGAGGAGTAGTGTTGAAGGAACCTCACGTAGGAACTTTGAAGCCTGATGTAGCGAACTGTACAAATCAGTAGATGTATTAGAACTTTTTCCCATTATATCTTTTCCCATAGCATCTTTCCTATGAAAGCCAAAAAAGAAAACAAAGGTAAGAAAAAAATAGAGCAGCCCCAATGGTGAGACTCCAGTGGATCTGGACTTCAAAGCACATCTTAATTTCCTATGAGTACCAACACTGGTTGAGGCATGTGGTTTCTGGACACAACTGTCCTGATGGACCATCTCCTGGAAAGGAAGAAGGACAATGCTGGGTACTCAGAAGCATTCTTTTAGCTGGCAGACTGGAAAATTTGTTGAAGCCCAGCAAGTGTTAGGATTTATTTCTTCAGGTCACAGATTCAGACTGTGAGAGTGAGTTCGTTTCAAATTAACTAATCACCCATCTGCCTTTAGAGCCAGAACAGCATTTAAGGGAGATGAGGAGAAGCACAGTGATGGCACTTGTGAGAAGGCATAATGTTCTTTTATGATGATTGGGGCAGACATGACAGTGTACACGGAGAAAGCATAGAACAAGTTATCACCTCATAATTAATTTCCTGACCTTCTTTAAAAGCTTAAAGAGCCTTTGTAATGAATACCTGGTTTAAACATTAGGATTTTGTGGCGTTTGTATGTTTCTGATAATCTAACCCCATATTTGCCAGTGAAGAACTGAAAGCAAGTTCTTGTCGACAGGTTTTGCTTCTTTTGTGCTGGGTACGAACACTCCTCTTGTCCCAAGAAAAGCTCCTACAAATCAAGAATGACCCAGTACATGAAAAGCCCCCTACAGGCAAGCAGTGAGAGACTGGCTGTACCTACAAGAAGGAGACTGTTTCCGTAGCCTACTCCAGTACAGTAAGAAATAGCCTTGGTTCATTCTGCTCAGCAGCGAAACAAAGTTGAGATCCAAACACCCTTGCCTGCAAACTGGGTAAAAACCCTGATTTTCAATTTATCTATGGATGCCTTGGTCCTCTTATTACAACACTAAGGGTACAGACAACCTGTGGTTTAAGGAGCGTCCTGTTAAATTGTGGAAATCATTGTCACAAGATGCTAAAAGTTTACAAAGGTTCAAAGCCAGTAGATGATCTCATGGGAGAAGATTTAATTCTGGGCTGATACCAAGACCCCACTTCTGGCTCAGGATATCTCTTAAGTATCAGGCTGTTGAAGGCTGAGAGACTCTTAGGGAGAATTATCACCATATGTTTGCCCTGCTTGTGTGATCTTCCCTGACAGTTCATTTTTGGTTAGTGTCACCACTGGACGTGGTGTGTTAGGCTAAGATGGCCTTCCGCCTGTCTTATGCTCTGATGTTTTAAAATGCCTTTGGCATAGGTGGATCACAGGTGGCTACCGTATAATTAAATGGCTACCAAAAAAAGCTGGATTTGCTTCTAGTTGTAAATCCAACAAAGGCAGATACCAAGATGTGCTCAAATTGGATAAAGTAACTTGGGACATCTCTGCACAATACAAGTCTCAGGATAACAACAGCCAGATGCAGGAGGTCTGGGTGAGAGTTCAGGACCAGGAAATTTAAAAACATCACAAATTCTAATGGAGACAAGAAAAATAGGTGGGGTGGGATTCAGCTCCATGTAAAGACATTTAAATTTAGGTGTCTACATGCGAAGCAGGTGTCTAAACTGCCCATGCAGCACAAGGAAATCACGTCAGCTGGGAGAGGTGCACAGCTAATCCTCCGGAAGGCTCCTGTTGGCTGCTCAGCTGACTCATGGTGTGGGCTTGGTACAAAAAAAGGCTCAATTCAGCTGCCCGGATTTCTTCATCCAGTGCCATTTGAGATGCCTTAAGGTATCTGAGACAACCCCTACATCTACCAGCTATGCTTTCAGCTATGCTCAACCTGGTAAGGCTGTGCCGTTCAGGAGAGTTTGCTGGAGAGCAGGGAATATCATGTAACAGGGGACACCTCTATGTACTCTGCTGAACTAAGCCCTAAATCTCGACTGACTATACTGGAAGTATAGACACGTAGCACTCATGCACCCACCTAAAATCAAACTTCTATATTTAGGTGTGTTTATCTGGATCAGAGGCTCACATAGAGCATGCCTGAAAGCCTTGAGGAGTATGGACTGTGTCCCTGATAACTAAGACGACAGCAAGATTAGCTTGGCTTGTCCCATGCTGCTCTGAGCAGAGCAGCAACGCAACAGCCATTTTTAATGAGTGGTGGCTGGCTAGCAGCAAATCAGATATTGTTAGAAAAGCAGAGTGCACTCCTGCAAATCATTCTTAGAACTTAAAAAAAAGTAAGGTCACCCAAATATTATGAATAATGTATTTGATCTGGAAATTATTAAGGTGCTTACTGGGAGTTTTGGTTACCCTCAAATGATTGGACAGATTTTTACAAAAGCCACTGAATTGTTCCTGCCCCTATTCCAGGAGTTCTGACAGCTTTCCTTATAACATGGATTTTCCTGAACGTTCCCCCACTGCAAAAAATTCAAATGAATTCAGTTTTGCCAGCACTGTACAGCATCTGTCCTGTGCTTCTGGGAAACCTCTGCCCCACTGAGGGTTTCTGGTCCCCTGATCACAAGATAAAGAAGCCAACAACAGCATAGCTCTCTTTTCCTGTCTAAGGGAGTAGTCTACTTGTGTATACCCTTCTAGATGGAGGGTAGACATGGGGAGAGGCAAAACAACGAGAGGCTGAGGAAATGGGAGAGTGGAATATGCACTGGCACATGTTTAAAAAACGCTTGGAAGGAAGAGAGCCTTTACAGGCTGATGGTGTTTTTTCACACCTTTCTCTCTCATCTTCTTCACCTCTTCACAATACACCTCACCCCCCCACACCCTCAAGCCCCCAGCTCCTCAGGCTGGGAATAGGGAATGAGAGACTCTATCCATTGCCTAAGGCAGTCCTTCCTGCCTGTGTTTCCCTTGGAGGCAGGGAAGGCAGGCAGGCACATTATTTCAACGTAGTTTAACTTGCCAGGAACAGGTGTAAGACAAATCAAAATAACCCCTTCTTGGAATGAAATCAGAGTCCAGCAAAAAATTTGCAACAGTTGAAAGTCACTTCTGAATATGTTAAACTTGCTTGGTTTTCTTATCTAAGCACACCCTGGAAAAATAAAAAGTTAAGTACTTTATAATTCTCTCCCTTCCACACTTTAATCCAACATACCTCAGGTGCCATTTGCCCTCTTTTAAGCAGAAAGCAAAATAATCCTCTGAACTTCCTTTCATATTCCACTTGAATTTAGCTAAAAACTCCATGGTATTTCTGTATTTTAAGAAGGCTTTAGCAAGCTTCTATCAGTATTTTCCCCTTGATCTTTTAGTTGCAAAACTGGGAAATCAGGAAGTAGTAAATAGCAACATTTAAATTATTTAATGAGTGCTCAAGTTTCACTCTGTATCTTGCTGTAAACCACCAAGAAAGTTTGGGATGTGAGAGTAAGTAATGGACAGTGTAATTCCAAACTCTTCTGTAATGGCTTGTAAGGGAAACATCACACCCATTTTTCAGGAGGGCAGAAAGGAGGACCCTGGGAACTACTGACCTGTCGGCCTTAACTCAGTGCCTGGGAAGGTCATGGAACAGGTCCTCCTAGAAGCTATGCTAAGGCACAGGGAGGACAAGGAGGTGATTCAAGACAGCCAGCATGGCTTCACCAAGGGCAAGTCCTGCCTGACCAAATTAATGGTCTTCTGTGATGAAGTGACCACATCAGTGGACAAGGGCAGAGCTATGGATATTGTCTATCTCGACTTCTGTAAAGCCTTTGACAAGGTCCTCCACAACATCTCTCTAAATTGGAGAGATATGGATTTGACGGGAGGACTGTTAGGTAGATAACATATTAGTTGGATGTTCACATCCAGAGTGTGTTGGTCAATGGCTTGATGTCCAGATGGAGACTGGTGACAAGTCATGTCCCTTAGCGTCCGTACTGGGACCAGGGCTGTTTAGTGTCTTCATCAATGGGATCAAGTGTGCTCTCATCAAGTTTGCAGTTGACACCAGGCTGAGGGGTGATGCTGACACACCAGAAGGACGGGGCACCATCCAGAGGGACGGGATACCATCCAGAAGGACATGGACAAACTGGAAAAGTGGGCACATGATGAACCTCATGAAGTTCAACAAGGCAAAGTGCAAGGACCTGTACCTGGTGGGGCAGTCCTTGGTATCAGTATAGGCTGAGGGATGATGTGATTGAGAGCAGCCCTGCGGAGAAGGACTTAAGGGTACTGACGGATGAAAAGCTGGACATGAGCCGACAATGTGTGCTCACAGCTCAGAAAGCCAATCATATCCGGGGCTTCATCAGAAGAAGCATGGCCAGCAGGTTGAGGGAAGTGAACTGCTGCTCTACTCCGCTCTGGTGAGACCAGATCTGTAGTCGTCAGTGCAGGGAAGACATGGACCTGTTGGAGCAGGTCCAGAGGAGAGCCACAGAAATAATTGCAGAGGTTTAGCACCTCTGCTACAAGGACAGGCTGAGAGAGTTGAGGTTGTTCAACCTGGAGAAGAGAAGGCTCCAGGAAGACCTTCTTGTGGCCTTTCAATACTTAAAGGGGGCCTGTAAGAAAGACAGGGACATACTTTTTAGCAATAGGACTGTTGCAATAGGACAAGGGGTGATAGTTTTAAACTAAAAGAGGGGAGATTTAGGTTAGGTATAAGGAAAAGATTTTTAACAATGAGGATGGTGAAACACTGGCACAGGTTGTCTAGAGAGGTGGTAAAAGCCCCATCCCTGGAACCATTCAAGGTCAGCTTGGACAGGGCTCTGAGCAACCCGATCTTTGCAGGTGTCCCTGTTTATTGCTGAGGGCATTGGACCAGATGAACTTTGAAGACCCCTTTCAACCCAAATCATTCTATGATTCTATGACTTAGAAGATAGGAGTTTCTGATGAACATTTACTTAACTGACTTTTTTCAAGCTAACATTTTCTGTGTGATCTTCCAATACATCTTCCAATACTTCAGCTATGATGCAGATTTCATTCACTTTTTAGAAATACCTCTCATATTTTTATCCTTGGAGATAGTTTCCTCTCTTGTTAACTTCAGTTTGAGATTTCAGGTTTTCTCAGTAGCTTTTGTAATGTTCACTTTTTACACTTAATTTCAAATTAAATTTCAAAACTTCAGACATTTCACCCAGTACCTATCAAGAAACCCCTGAGATTACATGAAAGTTTTGTTAATAGTAAGTTAGCAAAAGCTTTTTTAGTTGATAGCCATCATGTTAACAGCTGGGCCCTCCCAGAAAATAAAGACAGACGAACCCACTACTCTTGTATGTAACAGATTACACTTAAATATTTTCCAATCTCACTAAAATAATGACACATAAGCCCAGCAATGAAACTCAAATAGCTCATGAGAGACGTGCCAGCCTGAGTTCTCCACAGAGGAAGGACTACACTGAGCTGCCTTGCCCTGCTCAAACTCAGTCAGAAACTCTGGTGTGGTTAGCATTTTTAAGCTTTAGGCACTTCTAATGGCAACTCTGTGACTGAGAGATTAATGACGATAAAAAAGAAGGCATCACAAATCATCATAATGGACTGATTTACTTCTAATAACTTTTTCAATGCAATTCCCCTATTATGAACTTTTCGGATGCTACGAGATTTTACAATATCTAAAGGTATCATGCTAATGGGCCCAGTTATACAGATAAAAGGGTGAACACAGAAGCTTTACTTGGATAATGCAAAATGTCCCAAAGCCTTGATGTGCCATCAAGTCAATCTCTAAAATTTCAGCAAGAAAGTCAGGATGATACTAGGAAATGTAATTAATGACAAGCTCTCAGCTGCTCAAAGCTCATCTACGTGCTCAAACTAATGCACAAAACTGCATTACCTTTTTCATATTCTTCAAAATCTTAGTGTATAAGATGTTAGTGAGAGCTTTTTCTGTTGCCTGCATATAATGCCAATGTGTTGGAAGGTCCTTTCAAAAATCATACTTTGAGCCAATACAGGTTAAATGAATCTTGTGATATTTTTTTCCCTGATTTTATCTGAATTGAAAATGAACAATATTTAATGATTTTAGGATGATCACGGTATCATCAAAATAGTGTTTGCTATAAATTAATAGAAAATGCTCTGAGTTTACACATACTTGATAAGAAACTGCAATTGCCGTCCATTACTGTGTCTGCTCTGACTATAGAACAGCACAGAGAGGCCACAAGCCAGGACAAGAGTAGGACTCATCTGCACCCAAAACTGCAGGAATAAGCAGAAAATCTCAAGAGCGTGGTTTATCTAATTTGCGGCTGTATTAACTCACAAAGGAAATTGACTGGATACCCTTAGCCTTAAATTTGGGCTAGAGTTACCATCTATGACCCAAAGAAGAGACATGATTTGTAGCAGTAATTTCTTATGATAGTTCTCAGGACAGCTCATTATCTTAAATTTCAAAGTTACTCCTGATAAAAACAGTACTCCGATTCTGTGGTGTTACAGAGCCACTGGGCTCCATAATCGACCAAGAGCACCAAGGGAGCTTTGACACCTGTCCTGTCTGCTTACCTTGGCACAGGTTAGGCATGCACATTGCAGCACAGTGAGAAATTATTCTCACTTGCTGAGGAGTTTACGTAAGTTTTAATTCGGTTTTACAACAACTACATAGAAATGATTAACAACCTTCTGTTCTGAGTCACTAGGAGGTGTGAGTGGTGGAAGGGAGTGAATGACCAGTGGTCTACAATCTAGACAAGTGGTCCATACAGTGGGTGGGGAACTGGCTGACAGGCTGCACCCAGAGGGTGGTGGTAAATATGGCAATATGTCACAACTGAGGTCCCCCCAGGGACTGATATTGGGCCCAATGCTGTTCAATATCTTCATAAGTGATCTGGATGAGGGGATCAAGTGTATCCTGATGAAGTTTGCTAATGATAACAAACCGAGTGGGGAAGTGGACACGTTGGAAGGGAGACCCACCCTGCAGGAAGACCTGGATAGGCTGGAAGAATGTGCTAACAAGAACCTCATGAAATTCAACAAGGACAAGTATAAGGTCTTGCACCTGGAAAAACATAATCCAGGAGTGCATCAAAGATTGGGATCTATGTGGCTGGAGATCAGCTATGTAGAAAGGTACCTGGAGGTCCCAGTGCACAACAAGCTCAATATGAGTGAACACTGCGCTGCCGCGCCTAAGAAAGCAGCACAGAAAGATGCTGGGTTTTGTAAACAAGGACACCATCAGCAGAGATAAAGAAGTCATTATCCCACTCTACTCAGCTCTTGTTAGATCCCAGCTGGAATACTGTGTCCTGTTTTGGTCCCTGCTATATGAAAAAAATGTGGACAGGCTGGAGAGGGTCCAGAGAAGGGCCATCAGAGGGCTGAGAAGCCTGCCATGTGAGGAAAGGCTGAGAGAATTGGCTTTGAGAAAGTAAGGCTTAGGGGAGACCTTATCACCATGTTCCAGTATTTAAAGGGTGGCTGCAAAGAAAAGGGATACTCCCTTTCTACAAGGAGTCACATGGAAAAGACAAGGGATAATGGCTACAAGTTACTCCTGGTGAGATTCTAATTAGACATGAGAGGAAAATTTTTTACAATGAGAAGAACCAGCCACTGGAATAATCTCCCCAGGGAAGTGGTCAAGACCCCAGCTTTGGACACTTCTAGGATATGGATGGACAGGATGCTGGGCCGTCTTATCTAGAGCATGCTTTTCCCAGGAAAGGTTGGACCAGATGATCCTTGAGGTCCCTTCCAAACTGGTATTCTATGATTCCATAATTCTATTATCTTGGTTTTTCTAATATCTTTTTGTATATCCTTTGTATATAGTCCTTCCAGTAGCTTCAGCATGTTTATTGCTATTCTCAGAACTCTCTTCAATTTGTCTGCAATGATCTCCACATCTAGCTGGCTAGGACCAGAAGGTGTAATTTAATCAGTGTAGAAATGCACTTTGAATTTTAATCAGATACTACAGCACAAAGTTAACACACACACACACACTCACATTCTGGAGCACTGTATTTGATAAGGACGCACTATAGAAACGTGGTAACAAAAATATATTCAGTGGGCTCTATCCTAAACCAAAATATATTGGCAATTTAAAGCAGGTTAGGGTATAGCCTGATGACTGACCCCTGATTTAGGCCATACATCAGTATGTGAAAATAAGGTTGCTCTTTTTCAGATTTCTAAAAGAAAATGTCTGTTTATATACACTCATCTATAGGAACAACAGCCTTTTGTACAGCCCAGTAACATATTTGGCACTGGTGTATTTTATGCTCTTGTGGGCTACCTGAAAAGAAAAGGAAAGAAAAGAAAAGAAAAGAAAAGAAAAAAAAGAAAAAAAAGAAAAAAAAGAAAAGAAAAGAAAAGAAAAGAAAAGAGAAGAAAAGAAAAGAAAAGAAAAGAGAAGAAAAGAAAAGAAAAGAAAAGAGAAGAAAAGAAAAGAAAAGAAAAGAGAAGAAAAGAAAAGAAAAGAAAAGAGAAGAAAAGAAAAGAAAAGAAAAGAGAAGAAAAGAAAAGAAAAGAAAAGAGAAGAAAAGAAAAGAAAAGAAAAGAGAAGAAAAGAAAAGAAAAGAAAAGAGAAGAAAAGAAAAGAAAAGAAAAGAGAAGAAAAGAAAAGAAAAGAAAAGAGAAGAAAAGAAAAGAAAAGAAAAGAAAAGAAAAAGACATTCATAGAGTTTAAGGCTTCTGAATACCCCAGTAGAGGTGTATTCAGAGAGGGAAATAATTGTATCATTATTCCTTGAATATTTGTTGAGAAAGGTCATAGAACAGAAAAGGTTGTTTCATCATAGCTGGTTGCAAAACTGCTTTTAGCTTCAAACAAGGGATTAACCACTTCCCTCTATTGGTACAAGAGGGCAAAGAATAAAAATCATGATTAGAGTATGCTGCAACAGTTAATTTGAAAAGAGGCAAATTGTAATGTTTTTACCATGTGGCAGTTCCCTTGCTATGAAATCAGTGGGATAGCTCACATAGTTATGGCAGAAAAAGTTGGTCTAATATGGGCTGAACTTCCAGTGACCTTGCATAAGTATTTACCCCAGAAACCAAGATTTTTCATTATTTTATCTTTAAAATGTCCGGAATCTTGATTTTTTTTTTTAAAGTATTAAATCTGTAATTACATCTCTGAACAGAGATGATCAGCATTACCACTTTTAGAAAGATGATGAATGTTATCATAGTTTGTAAATTATCCCATTGGAAGTAGCAGAACCATTTACTGATAAAGTACAATTCAGTGTGTCCAAGATTGTCAAAACTGGCAAACTGGATTTTTAGAGACTACTCTGGAGACACACAGTCTTTTGAGGTAACCTACATTCACCCTCTGAAATATGATACACTCATGCATTATTCTCTGCCTATAAAGAAAAAAAACAACCCAAAACCAGTTTAATGTCATCCATTGAACTATATCACCTGAACATCTCTATTGCAATTTGGGAGAGGCAGGAAGATGAATTCTGCACTTCCCACAACAACCTGAGCAGATTTACAGCCATAACGCCTCAGTTTTACAGAGAAAAAAAGCCTAAACACCACCATCAACAACAAAAAACCCCCACTGTGCAATATGAGATAACCCGAGTTTTACAGATACTAAAAATACTGGTGCTCAGGATCTTAAGTCCTGGCAAAATTTGCTTTCAGCTATGTCTGAACACAGCTTTTCTTTCTGGTCAGGGATCAGATCTCTCTGCTCAGATGCCAGGCAGGTTATGATTAATAGTCACCTACTAGTAAAAGTAATTGGCAGGATATCTTCAGGAAATTCTTGGGATGGATGACGCTGTTAGGTTTTTGCAGATGTTGTTGTCACTCCAGCCAAAAGGTCTTTGTGTTTTCAAATACATAACACTCTCTGGATGGAAACCATCTTAATCGTCATTACAGGCAAAACAAGTCGGTGATTTCGCTTCCTTTGTAATCCTTTTTCAAGATGCAAAACAACTTGGTGTTTTTAGAAGAAAGTGAAATAGTTTTGCGTATCAAGATAATTCGCAGAGATAAACACAGATGAGTGTGAAAATTGACTTTTATTGCTGTGAAAAACAGGAAGATATGGATGTGTGGAAGTGGCAAGTAGAAGAGAAAGAAGTTAATCAGAAATGCATAGTACTGTCCTGGCCCTGGGGTTAAAAAAACCATCCAGCAGTTACTACTTCCAATCTACTGATTTTTTTTTCTTGTAACAATGGAAAATGGTTACATTCATCACTGACTTCAGCTCTGAGGAGTCCACTAAAACTTATCTGTGCACAGAAACTTGAATTTTTCTTATGTGTCAGATGAGCAATACTCCAACAAAGAGATTAAAAGAGATGAACCATCTTGAATCCCTCCCACCATCTATAGATTTTGTTTGCAATGTATTGGAATCATCTGAGTAAGCAAAGTATTTTAATATGAAATGAAAGTGACCTCCTGGAAATACAGACATCTTCTTTCCAAGATACATGTTAATTTTATAAAGCCAGTCTATTCAGAAAAGCAGCTCGCCAATATGTAAAGCTATTTTTTCTGACAAAGAGAAAAAGGTAGGAATTAAAATTATGTAAGATACATTAAATTAGAATTTAAAACATACATATGAAATATTATATACTTTTATTTACATGATATATAAACCTTATATAATATGTATTAATGAAATAATACATAATAAAAAATACATACGTATTTATACTATAAAAGCACTAAATAGTGTGGTGCTTAGTTGCCAGCTGGCATTAAGCCATGACACAGTATAGTATAAAATAAGTTATGTTTCATGTATTTTCAGTGCCATGGAAAATAAATTCTTCATTAAACTGCCAGCATGCTTTAGGAGATCAATGTGAAGCTTTTATAACTACAAACACCATCGGGATCAGCTACGGCACTGTGTCCTGATGCTGA
Source organism: Buceros rhinoceros silvestris (assembly GCF_000710305.1). Classification (NCBI taxonomy): domain Eukaryota; kingdom Metazoa; phylum Chordata; class Aves; order Bucerotiformes; family Bucerotidae; genus Buceros; species Buceros rhinoceros. The sequence goes on along the minus strand of NW_010408786.1, from coordinate 4,549 downwards.
AACTCCAGATTTGATGAGATCCCCCAGGGTCTGGTGCTGAGGACAAGGTTAGTTCTGCAAAGCAGCTGTCTGCAAACGGGACTATACCCCATGGCTGGTCACTGGTGACCCTGTCCATGAGAGGGCAGACTACATTGAGCCCCAGGTCAGGCTCAAGCTGAGCGGGACCTCACTGAGGTGTCACCGCACTCTGGAGCAGGTCTCAGCTTGGTGTGTACCTGAGGCCAGGGGTGTGCATCTGTTTGGCTGAGGTAACTGAAAACACGACGTGGTGGCTGCTCAGCTTACTCCTCCTTGAACAGGATTGAATGTGTGTTAAGTCCCTGCCACCGACCCCCAGCAGACACACACGCAGACACTGAAAAGTAAAGTGGTTCAGCGGATCATAACCCAAACCTGTCACTTAAAACTGAACTCACACACCTTTCTGCTAAATACTTAAGCTGGTACCATGCTTAACACATTTCTTCAGCCTATTCTAACAAAAAAATTATTAGCTTAAGATTTCTTGCCTCAAACACAGAAAGGAACTGTATGTCTTTCTAAATCACAAAGGCGACTGTCCCATGTTTCCTGTATCTATGAATACTCCAGTAAATCCTCTTCTTCACAGGCACCTTAGTATGCCTTCACTACACCTTGAGAAAAGCTCTTTAAGATACAATGCAATTGTATGTTGCCCCCAAACAAAATGAAACAAAACCGGAAACAAGTCAAAGACACTTGTCAGTAAAGCTAATAAAATACAACAAATTTGGACACAGTAGGTCAAACAATTTTTGAAACAGAAAAAGATGGAATTTCTTCAAAAAGACAATATTGACATTTTTTAGATATGAAAACTAAATATTCCTTATGAAAGTCCAGAATAAGGAAGATGGGTCAGATATTTGTTTTTTCATTTTTTAATCAAGGTTTATAATGAGATCCTAATTCTATCCCCAAGAATGGATCAACTGATGTTACCATGCCAATGTGCTGAAAGTATTTGTATGCAGTTCCTGTATAAAAGCAGCACACTTTCAGGCCATGATGAAAATGCATCAAAATAACATTATTTTACCTTTTGTTGTAGATAGCCAAAATATTTCTGTGTGGGCTGAGACTCACAATAGCTCAACAAATAATGAATTTTAAATTGTCATTATAGCGTATATATATGTAGTTATAGTTACCATTTTTTATTCAGTCTGGATAAGAATAACATTAACGGGAACATTTCACCTGCTTTTGTACCATTAGCATTTAATGCTCATGGCCCTGTTGAGTACACACTCT
>NW_010408786.1:0-3184 GCF_000710305.1 Buceros rhinoceros silvestris | reverse complement strand
CTCTTTCTATGGACTGAGTTAGTCCTCATCAAACATCTTTATGTTATTAAAAGCTGGCTCAATAAATCTTAAAAATCTAAGGGCCTCCTGCAAGTCTTTCATGACTTTATACTTTATTGGCCTTCTCCAGTAATTGATCTTTAACATTATTAATATGTACCTGCCAGAAGGAATAAAGCACTATTTATTCAGGAGTTTTATTTGCTTTTAAGGCAGGCTGACAGAAACATATTTAAAACCATATATTCAACCCGGTGTTCACCAACCCAGTTTGTGTCCAACCAAGGAAACAAACCATGAGTAACACACACACACACATTGATCTTCACTTATTCTGCCCAGTAACTATTTTGTGCCTAACAAGCCCTGGGAAAACAAGGTTTGCTAGTTACTTCACTATGTCCGAGGCATTTTCCTGGATGGTGGTAGACCTTAGTGAAAAGGCTATTGTTGTGGAGAGAAAAAAAAACCTGAAGGTTTCTGGAGGGAAAGGCAGCAGGATGGACAGCCAGACACCACTGCCCCCGATGAACAAAGAGGCCCATTAGAACAGACTGTAAAAAACTCACAAAGTTATCAGCAAGAAAAAACCAAAATAACTACATGCATGGCAAGACTTGTTTATGGAAAAGGGGCTGAATAATTTAGACGTGGTTAGTCAGAGGACAAATATGAGATGGCAGATAGAGGTATGCAAACTAACGGAAGATAAGAAGGTCTGCTGGATGCCTCCTATTTATCCTTCCTTATAAAAGTGAGATCAAAAGACAATTTAAACCTGATAAAAAGAAATACAACATGCAATTAACTTGTAAAATTCACTGCCGCAGGACATAAAGGAATAACTAGGGAAAATTAAAGAAAAGATTGGAGGCTTCTCCCTGAATTGCTGGAATTAGAATTTTTCAGGGGATCCAAATTCCTGTATGAGTTGGTCACTGATTAACCAATGTCCAAACAAAAATGTTGTGTGATTGGCTATTTGGGCTACAGGTATTAATACGTTTTTAGAGGTATCTGGCACTAGTCAGCGCATAGAAAGATACCAAACAGGGCTCCTATGTGATCCAGCCCAGCCTGGGAAGCAGTGCTGTCTCTGTGCTGGGTCCTTGTAACCACACAGGCAGGAATCTATAGGCAGGAGCCTGCACTTTGACAGCCTTTTCAATCGTATTCTAAAATCTCAAGGAGGGGCAGGCGGGCAGGGTGCTTGGAAGTGTCCATCTAACGCATTCCCAAGGTCGTGCATAAAGTAAAGGCAATGCAGTGGTACCGGAGCAGAAAGGCCAATGAAAGCAGGAACAGAAAAATCCTGGTTGTGAGGGTGAAAGCGGACAGGCAAAACCTGAGAAGTAAACACGCTGTAAAGACCAGGGGAGAGAAGAGCATGTCTCTGCGGGAGAAGAAAAGCCTGTTTGTAGGTGGAGAGGGAAAAGACAATGCTAATAATCCGCTCCCAAACTCATGGGTGAGAGGAAACAGGAGGTGTGCGGTATCTAGCTGACTTATCTAATGCAGGTGTTGCAGGCAGGAACATGGATCCCTCAACGTTGGCTGAAATAGATGAATTCCTACTTAAAGTTTTCTGAGCCTCCTCTGGAGGCGTATACCTCTCTCCTCCGCCTAAAACCAGAACTTGCATTCCTAACCTACACAACTATTTTGGCTGCCTGTGCAGTGGAGGTAGGTGCCACGTCTGTTTCTGTAAATACAGAGTTTACTCAGATGATACAGAACCAGAGATTTCCAGCCGTTCTTTACCCTCAGCTGCTCTCCCACCTGCAAATCCTCGAAGAGTAGCCACAGAGGGACTACTGTGCCAGCAAGAAGTTTTATACATTTTGGAGAACACTAATGTGGGACACCTTGCAGCCACCCTTAGACTTTCTGGCATGGTAAATATGAAGAAAGAAATAGGTCTGTTCAGTGCTTGCCTGAGAGGCAAAAAACCATAATCTGGTGGAACTCTCACAAACCCAACAATCAATCCAGGAGGCAACTGCAACGCGCGATCTTAGAGTATGTTATGCTGTTCTGTGTAACAACCTCTCCATTCTGCCTCACAAAATTTTCATTTGAAGTGAAGCAGTCCTCAGGATGGGGTTTTCACGAGCAGGGTGGGCTGGCAAAGGGTAGTCCCGGGGCTGAATGGGCATACGTGCTGCCAAAGCACCCCTAAGGAAGGATAGGCAGTAAAATGCTAGTAAAATAGAAGACACACTGAAAGTGGCTTTTGAAATAAAGCGGTGCTACAAGCTAGGGAGATCACAGTCCTGTGAGAGGCTGTATGTATGCTGAGGACAGAGTAACAGGCAGCTGCAAAAGTCTAAGATAGCAAACACCTAGTCTAATAGGATGCTATTTTGGACCAATATTGAAATGGTCCTAAATGATTCAGATTCTGCCTGGAGAGCATAATTTAGTGCTGCAAAAGCAGAAACAATCTAGCCACCAGAGTGACAATTCCTCTCACAGTGGAGCTACAAGAAAGAACTGATGATGATCTGGTGGGAGTTACAAGGAATGTCACATACCTAAGCAGCTGATCCGCAGCACAACATCTGGAAAGAAGCCAGGGAAGTTGAATATTTCCTTGCATATTAATCAGGCTCTGACATTTTATTCACTTCATTTAAAATATAATTTTTTTAGATGCTTGGAATTACAAAATTTGGAAACCAAACAAACAATTTTAATGCTTTGGAGACTCCATAGGCTGAGGTAGGCAGATGAGTCCATTTGGCACAATTCTGTCTGCCTCTAATTTCCACACTAATGCTTACCTTAACAACAACCTAATTTTGGATTGGAAAATTTACACGTATGCATGGAAATTTGAGCAAATACCTTGTCTATGAATATGATGGGAACCCAGATAGTATGGCAGGATATTCTCTCAAATCAAATACAGACAGGTGGTGAAAAGAGGTGTTTCTGTAAGCATCTTCATGTACTGGGCATCTCTAGTAGCAATGAGTTTAAATTAGACAGTCCCTAAAAACCGTGAGCAAAATTGAACATACTAAGTCTAAACCCAGAAAATGCTGACTGGTTCTTGGTCTGTCAGTTGCTTATCTCTTTCTTACTGTATATATGTCACTGAAACCTCATGCCTCACAAGCATCACTGAAAAGTTCTATAATACACATTTTTAATATATACTATTTTATACTATATAGTATTT
>NW_010408785.1:0-35191 GCF_000710305.1 Buceros rhinoceros silvestris | reverse complement strand
TTGCATATTCAGTGTCAGCCTTAAGACCAGTGACTGCCCTGCATGCTTCCTTAGCAGCCTAGGTAACCACTTCTGTCCAGAAGACAGGCACCGACAAAGTGAAGGGCTTTTCCTCCAACAAGCCTAATATTCATCAAAAGGATAAAATTTCTTTCACGGTGTATAGTGACTGCAGGATGAGCCAGAATCTCAGGAAAAATCCCAATCTTGGTAAAACTGAAGCAGGTAAAAGACCTTAGGGGCAAATGTAGATGTGTACAAGTGTCTGAAATTCTCAGTTTTAGAGAAGTCAGATTTAGAGAATTCTTTTTTAGAAATGAGACCTTTCTGTGAAACCGGGATTCAGTTCAAAGGTGACTGTTGGAATGCTGAAAGCTGAAGAAAGGCATGTGGCTTGGGCTTGGGTTTCTGCAGACTGAAAAGGTTCTCCTGGCCAGCAGCCATGTGAAAGATGGTCTGTCCCCTGTTATCAAATGAGAGACCTCCTGTGCTAATGGGTAATGTAATGAGCTTACAATCAGAGAGGCTTACAGGAAAAAAATGGCCAGTACAGGAAAAAAGAAAAAGAAGTAAAATTGCCACCCGTCCTACTGGAGATCCAAGAATTCCAGCAAATAGTGGAAAGTGGTGTGCTTTTGCACTTGTTAACTGATTGCACAAGAGGAAAGACAAAGGAGAAAAGCTTAGTCTAGGCATCTGCTTCTCTGTGAACTGTGACAAAGACATGAAGAGGCATTTACTTGTTATCATCAGCCCAGGGAGAGCCATTCTGAGAATGGAAATGCTAATCATCAATCTCCCCGTGCATGCAATGTCTCTGTTTAATAGCTGATAGAGCGTCTCCAAAGGGGCTTTTTTTTGCTCTTTGTTTAAAATGACATATAATGGACCTGGACTTATCAGTGTCTCTAAATGCATTTTCTGTGCTTTATCCTTACTAAGGGATTTAGTCCATTCTAATGAATATGTGCAGAATTGATTTTGAGCTTGGTATAATTTAATCCATCAATTTAACATTAAATTAATATGCGAAGGGGGTCTCTTTGTGGATGAAAAACAGAAGGGGAACGTTCTTATTAATTTAAAACGGACTTGAGAAATGGAAAGAGGCTGCTGCTATTAGTATCTGCCACGGCTTAACCACTGGTTAGTGAGTTACCTTGTGCAGCTGCTAAAGCTACGGCAGTGGAGAGATCTGTAGCATGTGCCAAGCCTGGAGCTTGGGAGGCTGCTGTCACTTCCAGCGTTCCAAACTGCTGAGTGATGTCTTTCCAGGAACTCTGATGGTTGAAGGTTCCTTGCCATCCTCCTACCAGAAATGTTTTTTTGTAAACTGGCGCTGCCCAGACAATGCTTCGGGTGAGAGAGAAGTCCAAACCAAGCAGCGCTGAGTATTTGGGGCTGTGATCGTGTTTCAGAGCTGACTCCTCATTCTTGAATTGGATGAGTTCTGAGTAGGAAAGGACACCTAGAACGGGATGTTATACAGCTTCATCGAGCAGCACAGTTTTAAGTGATGCTTTTAACTCACCTGCAATGATCTAACAGAACTAGCAGACAACTAAGGTTTCAAATTTATGGATATAATTTTTAACAAGGAGATACAAGAAGAGCACCAGGAGCTGAAGCAAATTTATCCAGAGCAGCATGCTTTTAAAAATCTTTACCTAAGGATCATCTTAATTCTCCTTTATTTTCCCTGGGATAAGGTCGGACTAACAGGCCTGTTAACCAACCTATCTGAATTCCTGGTTTTAAGTAGCAGAACAATACTAGGAATGCTTGAGGACTGGGAGGAAGCTGCCTTCCAGCTACTGCCAAGAGTGACCCAGGGGGTTCCTTAGTTTCGCCTTGCACAACTCCTGGAAGCCACATGCTCCAGACTTGCTGAGTCTGTGGGTATTTTTAAGTTGCTGTTAGAATCCTGAAGGATTATGGACAGAGGAGAAAGATTTTCACCATCATTATATGAGATGAGCGTATCATCTGCCTCTTGCTCCTACGAGCACTGGCTCCCAGAGCAGGAAGGTGGCCACAGAAATGTTGCTGGGGCTGATCCAGGAGACCCAGAAATACTCCAGAGAAACATGACAAGGGCAATTGTTGGTTTAGAACAGCTTTCACATGAAGGGAAACAAAAGTAAACTGGGACTCCTTAGCTTGGTCAACAGAAGATATAACAAAGATAGCAGGGAAAAATTATTGTTTTATCCTACACAGAGAATATTGTTTCATCCTTACAGAGAACCTGGTAACAACCGAACTAAGTTGGAAAGGAAAGGAAAGTTTTTTTCATAACACGTAATTAAATTTTAGAATACATTTCTGTAGAGGATCGTAGAAGATAAAACTTGAATTCAGAAACACCCTAGAAAGTTAGTGAACTGATTTGTGCATATGAATATTTTAACCAGAGGGTTGGCTGCTCAGGTGGAAATGATACTGTACAAGTATTTAGGTTACTGTTACTCTTTGCGCAAGAAAGGCGTCTCATGATCAGGGCTGATTTGCAGCCAAAAGACGAACACTTGGATAAAGAAGCAGTGCAGAGCACGGGTGGGAATGCACTGGCAAGTGACATGACATCCTGGTCCGAAAGACTGGCTGGTCTTCACCTCTATCCTAGTAGGTGGAGGATTTCTTTTGCAGTAGGATCATGCTAACACATTAAGCTGTAAAAGGGCTATTCTGCATCACATGCAAATCAGGAAGATGCTTTCTCTTCAAATGATTTAATGTAATTTAATAATTTTATCTGTTCAAGAACACGTCGGTTCAGAAAACTGTCCGTCAGAGAGTGCCAGTGAAAGAAAATATTGGAAAGCTGACTACAGTGGAATAGATATTGCTTCACCAAATGGAAAGTACACATAGAAAAAATGTAAACAGCAACATGAAGTTCATGGTCTTTGCGTCTGCCAGCTTTAGCTACATACTAAGACTGTGATGGTTCTTCATCAGAGCTTTAGTATGTAACTCATCAGCTGACACACCAGCTGCCCGCAGAATATTATGAGTGACATACAAAATGAGGACGAGAAAAAGAAAGGAGATGAGAAAGAAGGATTTTTCCCTGCCTACAGCTCCTCTGTAAGTCAAGACACTTGTCATCAAGACCAATCCTCCTTGGAAAGGGCATCAGAGCCTTGTACCCCCGGAGAAGGAGCCTGCTCCAGCAGCCCGGAACAGAGGGACATGGAGCACTCTTGCTCTCCTCCCTCCTCCCACGGCTGGTACAGACTCTAGTCTCAGCCCTGCAACTCCAGTACCACTGGAGGTGAAACAAGCGTGTGAAGTGTGTAGCTTGCATTAGTTTTGTCTGTTTTTCTTAATTTCACCACCACTGCTTTTCAACATGTAAGCTTAAATGTGGCAAAAAGGGGAAAGGTTCATCTGCCTTGCAGAATTAGTTACAACAAATGTCTCTGGAAGAAAATTGTAGCTTGTTAACAGACCTTTTACAGTTCTAAGTACAGTCCCTGGCTCCTTGCAAAAAAGATCATTACCCCATATCGCTTAATATGTGTTTATGTCACTGTAAAATTGCTCTCATGATGTGATTACTCAAGGGCTGAAAGTGCAGACCACTAACTGCACTCAGTTCGGCCCATGACTTGCCATCATCAGGTCAGTCTTGGCTTTAATCCTCAGCAGAGGTGGGGGAGTCTTGCCTGCAGACTTGTGAGGACAGTAAAAGAGGCCAGCTGAGAGCCATTCCCCCATACAATCTATGCACCCCGCTCTTGTGCATGGTACCGATCTTCCTTACACGTTCGGGAGCAAATCCAAAAATGTACCACCAGCAGAGATGTGCTGCAGCTGTGGCACTGGAGGAAGCAATACTGCTAAATTTCTTCTGCCAGTGCCAGAAATGGGAGGGAACAGAAAGAAAAGCTTTTTTTACTTCTATGGCACCCATGTCCTCTCCTGTTGTCCAAAGGTCTGTCGAGTCCAGCATTCAGAGAAGGAGAAAGACCTGTGCTGTGGAGGGAGGAGAGGCAAGAGTCCTGGTTCAGTCACAGGGGACAACCAAGGGCTCTGCTTGTTACATGGGACAAAACATCATCGTTGCCAGACAGTTACTTGGGCTTGCAACATTCAAAGCTGTCTGTGCTGTTTGTTGAGCTACCTCTCATAATGGTCCAGTCCATCAAATCCTGTCAGTTAGTTTCTCTGAGAGCCTTGGTGGAGGACTTTTACAAAAACATTTTGGAAATCTTAACCCTTTGTTCCTCATGATAGCCTTAACCACATGGGTTTTGCTCCTTCAAAGAACTCTCCCAAACGCAGGGTCCAAGCTTGTCTCTGCAAAGGCTGTGCCTTTCATGTTGCACTGCATTTACCCATGTGTGGGCAATTCTACGCTTTTGTATAATTTCTCACAGTTTTCAAAAAAGAGGTGCATGTGCCACCTTCTCAAGTGTCAGTTTTGGCTGAAATGGGCTGGCAGAATGGAAGCTATGAGGAAGTAACCTGTTCTGTGGCAGGAGGGATGACCTGGTGGACAGGCAGATCACAGAAGACTGATTTTCACGAGAAAGGTATCTAAAATCCACACAGGCTGTCCTGGGTCATCAGAGATACTGCCATACCTTTAATGGGTTCTGGAGTATTAATTGCAAGTACAGGATGACTTGTGGACTTTTTCCCACTTTGAGTGAGAAAAATGTTTACTATATATTTGTCCTGATAACGTAGATGGTTAACGATGCTGTTATTTCTATTTTTACCTGTTCCTTTTCCGTGAAAATAGTTTTTTCACCATCTTCTCCCTTTGACTCAGAGGTGAATGAATGCTACTTTCACAGAGAAAGCTGTGCAGAAAAGTTTTATTTAAGTGTTTTTAAAAGGGTGACAGCATGGCAGGGGGATCACAGAGGTGACAAAGCTTTGAGAACAACTGGAAAGAGTCATGTTTGAACTGCAAAGACATGCCATAGCTGAGACTTTTTTTTTCAAGCTTGCTGCCTGAGCACACTGGGAGAGGAACACGCTGACACTTTCCTGTATTTGAGGGGCAAGATTGTGCTTTAAACCAGGTGACTGAAGAAGCAAAACCATAAAATGGAATTGTCTGTTGAATACTTGATCTTCTGATACACTATTTACGAAAAATAGATATTTTCCCAGAATGCCAAGACTGACTCTGTTGAAGAATTTACCATGGAGCTGTAAGTCATAGCACAGATTTACTTCATCAGTGGCTGGCATGCTGAAACAGCAGAGGGTCTGTCATCTGTGGTGTGAGAGCACTGTGTCAAAAATACAGCTGAGAGCAATCACGGTAGCTAAACAAAACACATGGTGGAGTTCTGCTGTTCATGTAGGCAATACCTGATGTATTATATCCCAACAGTGACCATCATCCCAAGACTAAAGTCAGCCTTTCAAATTAGCAAAACCACATAGCTGTAGAAGATTTGATATAGTGTCAGTCTCTGAGGGTCTAAGCTGCTAAGAAGGTGGTATGTGGTACATGCTTTGAAGAAAAACAATTGACATGCATATCCTGATGTGGCTTATCTCAAATACTGCCTTATTATTGATAAGAAAACATTTTAACTCGAGAAGATTTGTGCAGTTGAAGAACTGCAGTGAAAACTTCCTTTGTAAAAGACACACCTGATGCCAGATACATTGCCAAGAAGTGGCTTGTCTAAGACAGGTGACCAAAGGTGACTCTGACTCTGCTGGTTTTGACATTTAGAGCCGGAGCTCAGGAGACTGGCTGAAAGCTGGCCAATCCTGCAAACCAATGAGAAACATCACTGACTTGTTCAGTGCAGCCACAAGGCTGGTGGCTTCCAGTGACACTTGACTCCGCAGTGTGGTGCTGCTTGTTCTCTTGTTCTTGTTCTTCTTCTTTAAAAATATGCAGAACACAGAGGAACATCGGACATCCCTTTTGATTCACCAGTCTAAGATGATTTCTCCCATCTTACCCACTCTCTGCTTTTTAAAATTACACAATGCTTGTTCTGAGCAGGGGATGCTTAAGGAAGGAAATGCTAAACTCTCATCTCCTCCATTTCAGATGGATCTTTGGAGAAGACGCAGTCTGGAGACGAGGCACTTGAGGAAGACCTTTGCACACGGGCATGTGTTTCTTCTCCATGGGCTGAACTGACTTTTGCCACAAGTCTGGCCAAGCTGTCCCCACAGCTACCTGGCATATCATCAACCTCTAGAGTGGATCCCTATCTGTTATGATGATACAGTGAAGCCACCGTATACAGCAGAATCTGGAGTGCAGAGAAAGTGAAGCCTGTCAGAGCAGCTGAGATGGTAACACCACCTAAGATAACGTTGATAAGATGTTGATAAGAGACAGTGCTGTCAGATGGACACTGATGAAGAGGTATCAAATCCCTCCCAAGTGAAAAAAGGGACAATTGACGATTGACGACAATTCCTCACAGAGTGGCTCTAAAACCAGTTTTCCTTTGTTTTAAACTGTCATGAACAATCTGAGAGGATGCACATGGTGATACAGGTGACACATCCACCAGCAAAATAAGTCTAGAGCTCAAACCTTTCTTTCGGAGGGAATGAGAAAAGCCTGCTTGGGACAATAGTTTGCATAGAGGTTTTTTTGAGGGTAGAGGAAAAAGAAGTTCATGGTATGCAGTTCATGGTACTGAGGAGAGTAACGGTTCAGAGAAGGAAGCTGGAACTGAATGAGAATCAGAACTTGTTTATAGCCCCAAGTTGTTAGATTAGCTAAAAATATTGGGTCTTTTATATATCCCTGTTCTATTAAGCTTTTAAGATACACTTAAGTTTTTAACTCTTCTCTGCAACCAGGCAGGCTAGAAACTACTCCCCCCCCTTTCACCTAGACAGGAAGTTTTCTTATGTATTTGAAGCCTCTGTAAAGTGAGGTGAATCTTTAAAATTAAAACCATAACGGAATATAAAGGAAAATCTCAAGTTTGCAATGCTGACCTTTGATCTAGGAGAACCAAGATCTAACAGACTTCCTCTTTGATCTTTCATCAAATATTATAGCCACATGGGATGAAAATTGACAGGTCACTGAGAGAGTCCTCCATGCTGTAGACAACTACACCAAACACCCTTATTAACACTTATTTCAGACTCTTTTAACATGTATAGATGTTTTGCCCTCCACAACTCCTATTAGGGGGCTGTTCCAGAACCTTGCTTCTCTGATATTTAGAAACCGTTCTTTAATTTCCCGTCTAATGTTATTCATGGCTGGTTTATACTAATTTGTTCTTTGCTAACATTATCTTTTTCTTAAATAGCTCATTTTCTTCTATGGCATATAGCCACCTTCTGAATTTATACAGTACAGTCTTAACTCCTCTTACGTTTCGTTTTTCCAGGCTAAACGTAGCGAGTGATGTGTCCCTTGCTAGCCCCTTGTCTATGCTAGCCTTGCAGTTCTGGCTAGCCACTCCTCCTGCCCCACTGAAGTAACTTTCTGCTCTTCACTGCACTTGGCTCCTAGCAGGAATACCGCACCATTTACTATCGACGTTCTGATGTTGGTACAGGAGAAAAACCCTCCTGCGTCACTGCTTCTCGTGGTGTGCAGTTCTTCATGCCAGGGAGTGAACTTTTGCCTGAATTAGGGTGATTTCTTGTCAGAGTTAAGACCAGGTATAGTTTTATTGCCTGTGCTTTTCACACATTAATGTCATTACGATTTCAACTTCCTGAAATGTATTTATGCTGTTGAAGAAGCCTCTTCAGATATAGCAGAATGAAAAAAAATTTGAAAACACATTGACATGCATATTGGCCCCTTCCACTCGTCCCTCTTCTGTAGCAGTAGGTGCCAGCCACTCAGGATATGGGTTTCCACCTGCCTTGCTCTGTCAAGAAGGGGCTGTTCTCATTCTTTAGATAGAGATTATAGCACCTGAAATGCAAGGGACCAAGGTTCAGTTCCTTCCTATGCTTAAGGAGACTTCCAATACTCCCCTTATAATTTTTCACCTGTTTTCCATTCCACTACTTTTTTCCACCTTCCACACCCAGTCCTGGGAAATGTCCACCCTGCTGGCTTCCCTCATCAACAGAAGGGTGGGTTCCTAGGTAAGTTCTAGCACATGACCCATCAAGGTCACAATATACATACCATTTTAGTCAGGGACAAATGGACCATTTGCTGCTTTCTCATGCAGAGCCAGCTGGGACGGATTGCAACCCCCATTCCCTGCCCGCCCTGTGCCACTGGGGGGAAGGAGGTAGCAGAGCTGGGCCTGGGAAAACGGAGGGGTTATTTCAGATCCAGTTGTATTTATCACTGTCCTACTCTGATTCAATTGGTGAATTCATGGTGGGTTTGTTTCAATTAAATTGATTTTGTTTCCCCAAGTCGAGTAGGTCTTTTGCCCATGGCCATAATTGGTGAGTGAGACTTCCCTGTCCTCTTTCTGGACCCTCGAGCTTTTTGTTGTATTTTATCCTCCCCATCCCACTGGAGGAGGGTAGGAGTGAGTGAGCAGCTGAGTAGTGCTTTATTGCCAGCTGGGTGGGATTAAACCATGACACCTTATTTAACTCTGAACTTTAAACTTAGAAAGCTACTCCTTCACAGACTAGCTTGATCTGTATCCAGCTGATTACAATAGCCTAGTGATATTTCTTCCACTAGGTTGTTTAAAATCAGGAAGTCCTTGTTCATCTCTCTCATTTGCCTTAGTGTTGTGTAGAAATACATCACATTTGGGCTTATTCTAGTTGCCCATTTTTATGTTTCCTAATAAAAAGGAAAATTTATTTATTGATACTGTTCCTGAATTTTAATGACTTTGTACGTACATTTTTTTCATGTTTGCAGAGTGTGTATAGAATCATAGAATCATTTAGGTTGGAAAAGACCCTTAAGGTCATCAAGTCCAACTGTAAACCTAACACTACCAAGTCCACCACTAAACTATGTCACTAAGCACCACATCTACATGTCTTCTAAGTACCTCCAGGGATGTCTTAACCACTTACCTGGGCAGCCTGTTCCAGTGCTTGAGAATACATTTTTCAGTGAATAAATTTTTTTGAATATCCAGCCTAAACCTCCCTTAGCACAACCTGAGGCTATTTCCTCTCATCCTATCACTTATTACCTGGGAAAAGAGATGGACACCTGCTTCCCTACAACCTCCTTTCAGGCAGTTGTAGAAAGCAGTAAGGTCTCCCCTGAGCCTCCTTTTCTCCAGGCTAAACAGCCCCAGCTCCCTCAGCTGCTCCTTGTAAGACTCCTGCTCTAAACCCTTCACCAGCTTCTCTGCTCTTCTTTGGATGCTCTCCTTTGTGATACTCTTCTTGGATGACATCACTTGCAGAGGATATGTCATCCTGAAAGTGTTTTCTATTGCATCTGCCGATATTTTGCCCCCATATTCCTATAATCTTCCTGACTGCCTACATAACTGTAACTGCCAGCCAGGGGTTCTGTTTTCCTATAGAGATGGAGTTTATATGGGAAAATAACTTTTGTAAAAACAGTCTTTTACCTGTAGATAGTTCATCTCCAGGCTTATTATTATCGCTAATATTGTTATTTTGCTACAAAAAGTTCCTTAAGTTCTGAGACTAAAGGCTGTTACTCACTGAAGATGCTGAAACATACAGTCCATCAACAGCTCCAGGGCAATTTTTCACCAGAGGCAGTTGGCTGGAACATACTTTTTTCCCCTCTCTTTTCAGATTTTTTTATTTTATTTTGGCAATTACATGAAACATTACTTTATCCCTTATTATTCTCTTGCCATTCCTAATAAGCTGTGTTTTAATTTAAAACAGCAATTTACAATTCAATTAATATATAACAACACAATCCATTGTAATCACAATGCGATAAATTTGTGTTTTAAGTAATTTTTAAAGCTCATAGCAGCTGGATCTGTGAAGTGTGGAAATAGCTACCATTTTTCACCATGTGCAATACTGCCTGTGCAAAGCACCACTTTTTAATTATATCACCACCAAAGCCCAATGTATGGAAAATGGAGCAACTGTAATTGCAAAAGAAGAAAATCTTTGCTTATAATATGCAGTTAATACAGAAAATATAAAAGTAATGCCAAGCTATAATTAGTAAAACTGATAGAATGGTGAATTCCCTGAGCACTATTTAAAGACACGTTTCAGACCGATCTTTCAAAAAGAAAAGGGAAATGATGAAATTATATCAGCCATCAAACAATTACAAGATTACAACATCTGACCAGAAACTTATTCTCTAGAAACTGTAAATAATGAATTATTACTGGTGGAATTTTTTTCTTTTTCCTCTGTGACACTCACATCCTTTTCCAAATTTCTGCACGTCTATACTATGTAGATAAAACACCTCCCAAAAGGTTAAGTCTTCAACAAGTTGACTGTTCCTTTGACTTCAATGAAACTGCATTAATTTTGACATATTTATTACTTATATTTGCCTGTAATTTACCTGGTAAATATGAACCATCATATGCCAGCTGGAAAAAGTATATAAACCCTCTTCCAAGTTCCACTCCAAAAAAGGAGTGTGACTGCTCTTCTGTTTCTGCCAAGGCCATTTGGACTTGCTGTGAACACAAGGTCTTGCTACTACAGAGGAAGAGAGGCTTTTAACTATTTTGTCAATATTTTTACTCTTTAAATCAGGAGTAATCCTATTGAAAGGAGTCATAGTGCTGTAAATGTAAAATCATAGAAAGGTCTCACTAAGTTTCTTCTGTCTAATAAAGCATTAACATAAGGGTTTTCTGTAATCCTGATTTACTTCTAAAGGGGCTTCAGTACATCAGCTTTCCTTTCATTTCCCATCCCAGTAGTGTGCCCTGTGTCAATTTGCTCCTGGTCACATTGGAGAGTACTCATCAGAATTAATAATTCTTCTAATGAAACCTATAATTGAAGTGCTTGAGGCTTACAGTTCTTGAAAATGGGAATTAATTTGCTTTCACCACCCTGCCATTTGATTTAGATTTTTTTTTTTACTTAAAAGCTATAGAAAAGTGTTCCCAGAATTATGAAAGATCATATATTAAAAAAAAAAGAAATTGGAATATATATGCACTCTTAAGTTATTGGATAATCAAGATCTTTCTTGACTTATAGAATGCTGTGATTGTCACATTTCTGAAGGTCAATGGGAAAAAGAAATAGGTAATATTAAAAGATCATAAAATATACATTATATCCTGTAGACAGAAGAGAAAATACTGAAAATTGTCAGATGGGAAAGTATACCTATAAACTAGTTATTCTCAAAAGAAATGGTTTGATGTGGCCATTTCCATACTGAGCTCATATAAATGTATATAAATAAACATTCATATGCCTTTATGAGAAACAACATTATAATATCCATTGCTGAAAAATATGGTGTTAATTAAATGTAAGGCTTTTATTATTGGAAACCTCTGTTGTATCATAGAAGTCAGTTTAAGTTTAGAAATTGGATTTTCTTGGAACAGAATCAGGACCAGGACCCCCAAAATGTTAATTTTCCTACTATTCTTTATTCAAATGAAAAGATACCGTCTCTGGCAATCACACCACAGAGGGAAAAAAAATGCTCTTTTTTTATGTTATTACTGGCTTTTCAATTCTTACATTTGTCATTGATATATGTGGCACGAAAGTAAAAAATGCATACATAACATAAGGCTGAGTAAATATACATTAAGGAGAACTAACCCATCAAGAGATTTTAGCCTTATCTGCATTTGCAGGTTGGTTAGATCCATCAATGTATGTACCGCCAAACTCTATGATTCCATTATAGCGTTAGGAGGAAGAAGGTGGGAGTCTTTGGGGTGACGCCATGTATTGTATAGTAAAATCCAGCAAAGTTTCATTTTCAAATGTCTGGTAGAGAAGGGGCAAAGTATCTCCAGTAATTTTAAGGACATTTTCCAAATGTTTATTTAGATAAAAGATAGATAACAGTAAAACTATAAAACCTGCAGCCAGATAACTAGGTTTTATTAATGACCTGCCATATACCGTGGCCGGATAATTAAAGTTCTCCCTCCCTTCTAACCCCCTCCTCCCAGAAAAGGAGAGAGTGGACAAATTTATTTGATAGTTTGATAACCAGGGGACACTGGTTGAAAACTATTGATATAATCAGGGTCTATTCAATTTGCTCACGACAAACACTCCTATCTGCTAATTTCACCTGTGAATAGTTAATTATGCCCTGGATGCATATGGTCAAACCATTAGTAAAATTGTCTGTCATAGGTTTCTGTATTTTCCTTTTTTGTCACCCTCATGTGCATTTTATCTGTGGGAATCTTTCCCCCTTTTTTTTCCTTCTAACATCGCACAAGACAGATGTTAGTGGTATGGGTATTTCAGCAAGGCTACGTTATAGATGGTATGCAGCATGGATCAGGATTGCTCTTTTAGCCTGTAAAAGCCTGGGCCTGTGTACATAATGAAGTTGCTGAAGCATGAATGATAATGGAGTTCTTAACCATTTCACATTTTCAAGCTATGCTTAGGGAATTTGCTTCCAACTAAACAAATGCAAGGGAAAATGCTTCTTTTTTTTTGGCAGGCTCAAGAGGCTTTTACATATATAGGATGGCAGTTCTTGCTTTGTTTCCTTTAAATCCGGCTGCTGTCCCTTTTCAAAGACATTTCTTTGGGTGAATGCAAGTATCAAAAACCAGATTTTCTCCCTCCAATCATTTGAATTTAATAAAGTGCATATTGTATGCCAAGGCAATTTGTCTTAATGTCTGAAAGGCCTCTCAGACTCAGAAAGCTTCAAAAATTCATATCAATTTCCTCTAATTTTTCCACTTCCATGAGTAAAACTGTTTTGTGTGATCCCTCTTCTAGGAACAGTCTGGTATAGAAGGAGAAAAGGACAAGTCAAGTATTTGCCCTCCATCACCACACTTATTTCTGTGGAACTGCTTTGGGTCCTCCTGTTATTGCTGCTGTTATTTTGGGGGAGTTTCTGCTCAGTTCCCAAAGACCCATTACCAAGCCCTAACCTCTTTTTTTTTTTTTTTTTTTTGGTGTGTGTGGCATGGCATTAGCAACAGAAATCCAAAATAATGAGTTAGTTTGCTCAGAAATAATGACTTTATCTTAAGAAGTAAGGGCTGGATGAAAGACGAACCCGGGGTTTACCTACATGCTAGCTTTGGAAACTTTAGGGTGAATGGAGGACACATATAATTCATTCTCCAGAGTATGAGGCATAGAAATGTACTTGTTTAAGGTTAAGGCTGAGATTTTCACATGGCCTCATACCGCCAGGTGCCCATATCTGGACTATGGTGTCTCTACATTGGGATTTAGGCCTCAAGAAATAACCAGGTCTCCTGGGCCACCTTCTCTTCTGATCTGTTCACAGTTCTGTATGCTGGGTGGATATAGTGACAGTGAGTTACACAGAAATTCAACAGGAATGTTAAAAAAAGAACACTGAGGTGTGGTCTACCACCTTCCAATTTGCTGTGACTTTTGAGTATTCCTCTTCTGTCTACTTGAAAAGTTAAATATGATGGCTCAAATCCCTGTTACAAACACCTTCATTGTGTTAATTTGGACCCAAACATTATGTAAGTGCTGGGACAACTATTCTAAGAAGTTACATGATGCTCAGGGGCGTTCAGTATTTCCCTATGGCTGCCAAGTAGATCTTACATATTTTTGATATTGTCCTATTTAGACTCCTGGCCCAAGTCTAGCCTAAGAGACTATTTTTTCTTCCTAAATACTTTACTGAAGTTCCTACTGCTTGCTTCCCCCTTGTACATTGTAAACCAAGGTCCTAACAGGATACTTTCTATGTGAAATAACTTGTTTTGGAAAGGGTTTCTAGTCCAGAGCAGTCTCATTTGTCTAGGCAGATATATCAATTTGCTTTGACTTGGACCTTGAAGAGAGCCAATGGAAGTGTGCCACAAAACATACATAGCATTTGATTAGGTGTTGAAGGTAGAGCAAGTACATTTTTCTTTTTCTTTTTTTATGTGGCAAAATATCCAGACATCAAGGAAGAGTGTTTGGTGCTTTAGGAAAATGAGGAATCGATAGAGGAATTGATAGAGGAAGGAGTGAGACCTCCAGAAAGAGTCATCAGTCACATCTCAAGGTCTCATAAAAAGAACATGACTCGACAGACTGTATGGTCACTATCTTCTCTGTCTGAGCTCTTCAAAGCTTGTATCAGATAAATCTCACATAACTGCTGGGATGGACAAGGAGCTATACTGTGCTGGAATTCTTTGTCCAGGAACTTGCCTAAACTGTCCATGCTGACAAGAGACAGAGTATCATTGGTTTTGCCTCTCTGGTTGCAAAAGAATTGAAGAGTATTGCAGCCTTAAGAGTTGGTCCTCTGGCTTTCTCTTCGGCATTGAGTAGAAGATCATGATCACACCAATCCGTCTGAAGTGTATGTTGGTGGAGATGGAATACCCCATCAAGATACCTTGTATCCCTAACTGCATTAAAACTACTAACTTGCATCTAATGTGGCACCTTATACATCTAGTTTACAGAGTTGAGCAATTACTTCCCCTTCTCCTCAGAGACCGGAAAAATACATGATAACGAACATCTCATCTGTTTTACGCAGCTATTTCGTGGTTGTCCTCTGCTTACCAGGGCTCCTCCACATGCTGCATGATTTTGCAGTGTTTAGTCAAGCTGAGCCTGAAAATCCTGATGAAAACTGTCATCTTCATTTGAGTTTCAAGAATGCTCCTCAACCCACCTCCCATGACATCATCAAAATGCAGACAGGGTGATGGGGGATGCTTTTGAAGAGCTATGAGGATGAACCTTCACTATCTGTTTTCCCAGTCATACTTCTTTGAGTAACAAGATATTTTTCTGTATGTGTATATACATATACGCATTTACCTCGTTGATAATACCAATCGGTTCAAAGCCAGTGACTGAAACTTTCTCAATATTTCATAGCCAGTCAAAACTGTATTGAATTACATATTGTTGGAGTTCTCAAGAAAAGGTTTTGAGTATTTCTTTAATGGAAAGTTGTAAGTCTGAAGTTAATACCAACACCCCTGGTAATACAGGTGCAGGGAGCCTGAGAGGCTTGCTTGCTTAATTGGACTGTTCACTGCAGTAAGTTCACAGTGCGAGCAGGAAGCCCACAAAGGACAGCCCACATGAAACATCTAGAATGACAGCTTGAATGCTCAAGACTTAGATGTTGGTAGATAGATATAATGAATTCATCCAATCTTAGTGAATGGCCAGAAAAAATGTTTAATCATTTGTATTTTAAGGATTGTACTGTGCAAGACTCTCCGTTCATTCTTTGGACAAAGAGAAAATTTACACCTTTATAATTAGGCACAAATAACTCTTCTGTTTTGTTTGTGGGGTTTTTGGGGAGTTGCTGCTTATTTTGTGAATATGTATTAGTGAGAAAAGGATTTTGTGGAAGCTTTCTGGAAACATCTGTTCAGTACTTAGCTGCTATCAAGAGGCAAGTGGAATGGTAGGAACTGTTGGTACAGAAATAGAGAACAACATAGAAAGCATTATCATGTAATTTTATAAATCACTGATGTGCCCAGGGACATTATGTGCAGTTCTGACCCTCTTCATCACACACAGACAAAAAAAAGGATATTATAAAACTAGATAATGTGTAGAGAACAGTGACAGGAACGGGACCTGAAGTAAGGAATGATTTCTATACAAGAAGAGTTTAAATAATCTTGTTCTGCAAATTGTTGGAGTCTGGGTGAGATTCTGCAGATGCTACCCCATGCTTTTCTCTGATGGTTTCTCACTAAGCATCCAGTTAGAGGCACAATGCAGAACGAAATGGCCCTTTGGTTTGAAACTCTGCAAGAGTTCTTAAGAGTAGAAAGCATTCTTGAACAGCCTTCCTCACCTATGGGGAGAAAAACGTGTGTGTTCATGGAATGTAGGAAATCAAACAAAGGTGTGGATGCTGTGAAAGGGGAATATGCAGTGGTAGCAACTGGACAGTCTTTCTGGAAATGCAGAGTATTTGGTAGCTGTTGTGGATACTGTGAGCAAAGACACTGGACCTCCCTCAGGGATTCATTTTCACAATTCTGCCCAAATACAACCTTATTTCTGGGCATCCTGCTCTGCGTAGGGAAGCAGTATACCACACTGCTCGCACCAGGGCTTGCAGAGCTCTTTACATCATATTGCGACTAGCAACCTCAGTTACCTAGCAGTTTCCCCACCTGCTCTGCCAGCTGTTTTTTAGTTATGTGCGGTTTGAAAGAGATCAAAGAAACTTAAGGTAATAGCTGTTACTTCTCTGGAGAGAAGACCTGCCATTAGCCAGCTGTGGAGAAGGCAGATTCTGCCTGATAGAGGGCTCCAGCAGTTTGAAAACATTATAAAAGCACAAGACAGTGTGATCTTCCCATATGAGCTCCTGTGCAGCCCTAAAACAGTGGCATTTGTCATGAGGAAATGCTGAAGCACACTTGTGCCAGCAAATGCCAGCAGTGAACTTGACTGGCTGCCAGATGCCATGACAGAGAAGGGCCTGGCTGTGAGCCATGGGTGGCCTTGAAGTTGAATTGAATGGAGTAGAAGTGATCAGATAAAGAGCAGTTAACATCAGCATTGATTGAGAAGTTTTAGTCTAGGGAAAGTATTGGGCCAGAAAAATGTTGTACTCCAAGGGTCAAAGTGGGGAAATTGAATTGCCAGAACCAAAAGTCTCTAGGTTGTGTAGAGCTGACTGTCAGAGGCACAGCATCTCAGCCTGCCCATCTCTGCCTTGCTCTGGTAGCTGGCTCATGAAGCCAGGCTACTGTCTGTTGAGTCAGTTCCGTGTTCGGAAATACGGTGTATCCCTGCAATGCACCCTGAGAGGGCGGACAGACTTTCTGTGCCAGGAGGCTGCCAGCTTTCCAGATGGGTCCTCCCTCTGGCTGAGGTCAAGTGACATGAAAAAATCATCTTCAAAGCTATTTTTTGTGAGAGTGCTCCCCATGATGGGTGAAGATGAAGGGTAGAGTGTCAGTGAGTACCTTCCTGAATCTCTCAGCCTAGGACGGGCATGTGTGCAAAGCAGGCTGTGGAACAGAGCTGTAGTGCACTGAGCATAGCAGCAAGAAGCCATGGGCATGCTCGGGGTCAGTAAATGTCCTCCAACCCACTCTGGCATCCTCATCTCTGTGGAGTTCATCCCCATCCTCACAGCCTCTTTCTCCTTTCAGAAAGGAGATGTGGTCTGTCTGCCCCTCCTAAGACCACTGCACATGACCATGGTAAGATGCCCTGCTTTCACATTCTTCCTCCTCTGCACAGAGAGAGGTGAGAAAAGGCAGAAAGAACTGTCATGGTGCTCAGAATGGCTTGTTCTTAGCAGGGCCGTGTTTCCCACAAAGAATGTGACAATAAATTTAAAATGTAATAAATGTTCTCTCTCACTGAGATGGATCATCTCCTGAGGAAAAGGTTAGGCTGAAAAGGCTAAAAAGGCTGAAATACATAAATATTCATTTATACTAAAAGATCGAGGAATTTTTTTGAGGTTAGGCTGAAAAGGCTAAAAAGGCTGAAACATATAAATATTCATTTATACTAAAAGATAGAGGTATTTTTTTTTAGCAAATACAAATGAAAAATAAACAAACAAACAAGCACCTCTTTCACACATAGCATTTGAAGGCTGCCCATAAACAAGTCAAATCATAAACCAAACTTTGTTGTACCTTTACGTGCACAGGTACCTTTATAATTGATTTTTAGGAGATATGATTAATAACACAAGTGATATTTCTGTTGAGCAATGAACTGCTTGCTCGCAATCTAGATGGCCATGTTATATTTTGAACTAAAGCAAAACCAAACAATTAGATTGCAGATATAATTGTCCCAGGAAGAGTCAAAGAGGGAGGTTTTCCTATGAGCTGTTGTTAGGAGATTGGGATCTTCCCTTTCTCTACAAGATGCATTAACCTCTGCTGCAACTCGTTGTGCAAGTACAATTCTTCTTTTGATCCATTAGCAGAATACGCAGCAAGTAGGTCTGTCTCACTGCCAGGCTTAGTCACATTAATCCTGGCACTTGTCATTAGGCATTTACATGCAATGTTATCCATCCTCTGTGTGTTTTGCTAGACAACAGAGGGTCAGAATACATATTTATGACTAAGGATAAGCAAATTCTTACTCTGTTTAGCACTCCTGTAGTTGAACTGAACCCCATGAGCCACATGCCTGATTCGATTGTGGCATGGGTAGACATTGCAAATATCTCGTCAAACAAATCAGACTGGTTTCTGAAGACAAATTCTGTTTCTGATAATAAATGTAGTGTTGTTCTAAAGTTTCTGTTAGCTCTAAGGAAAAAAGTGGTGGTCAAAGCTTTTGGATTCAAAAACATAACCCGCCAAGCAGAGTGCACAAAAGATGCCTGCCTAGAGTAACTCTGGTAGCAGTGGCGGCACTAGGATGAAATTCTTACACTTGTCTTTCTTTCTGTTATTGCTGTAATCTAATCATTCTGTAAAATATTACATTTTCTACCACAAAATAAAGCATTTCCCACTACCTCCAAATAACCTCTTTACATTTTAAAACCAGCTTAACATTTTTTTTTTGCTCCAATAAAAAAATTAACAAGAGGAAGTGTTGCAACAGAACAGTATTCATCTCATTATTTCTGAATGCGGATTTTATCACAGCTACAGAAACAGGGAAAATTTAGACACGAGTGCATCACTTTGCATTGTCTATTGCCTATTTGAAAGAAGAGCGTATTTTGAAGTGTTTGCAGCCACAATCCTTTCCTTTGTAAGAACAGCTATCATGCATCCAGTTATTAACATTCAGAGGGAGAAAAGCGTAGAACCTTTGTAGAAATGTCAGATACTACCAAACCCCTAGGGACTGTATGTTCTGTAACAAAGTTCCCATTGCCTCTGATATTTTAGATCAGAAACTTTAGTTTCTAGTAGTTTAAAGTAGGATAAAAGAAAAAAAACCACCCCAAAATGGTTTTATTAACTTGCAGATGAAATATTTTTGCTTATTTCGGTATTTAATTTCCTTTACATTGTCACCACTCCTCCATGGACCAACCATCAGCCATGGTTATGCCATGTCAGCAACACACGGAGCACAACACGCACCCGTGCAGGGTCACCGAGGCCCTCTCCCAGGTCAGATTTCTTTTCCAAAACCATAGTAGAGCCACTGGCTCCTTCCAGGTTGCTTTGTTTCAGAGTTTTTAATCCTGGTGGGCTTTGGCCATCCTTCTGTGACAGAAAACATTTACAAAGTCAAGAAAGTTGAGTTCATGTGCTGCTGATGGAAACCATGCAGACGGGTCCTGTATCAGAGTTGTGTCTCCAGCATCTTGCTGCTTTTTTGTTCCTTATCGATAATTCTCCCACACCAATGACTGTGTTGTTGTGCCTGGTACCAACATTAGACTTATTAGCCTGTATTTATTCAGATCATTATACTTTTAACCACACTTATAGTGGTTTTCCCTTCGCTCCCAGCACTTCCAGTAGTTTTGGTAGTTAGTAAAGTTATTAAAATAGTGTCTCCAGGCAGTGCCTTGAAAACCTCTGGTAAAATGATACAGAGCTGCTGATGTAATGTTAAAGTTCAGGAGATACTATTTTTTAATGTTGTCTTTGGATGATGTTAAAAATAAGGACATGAAGTGTTTCTCTTCTGTCTTTAAAACAAAGTCCCTGTGTGTTACAATTCTGACTGTTCATCAACATTTCCACATTTTGTCACCTGATAGAAATGGATTTGTAATGGTTACTGGGATTTCTTTTGCTGCTGCTGGATAGTTAATATTGGAAGTTTTTTCCTGAAACCAGTTTGTAATAAAACCTTCATTGATACATTCTTAGTGTAATTGCATTCCTGGGCAGGTAAGTCTCTTAGTATAAAACCTCCATTATTAATTAAATAGCTCTTTTAAAATACTTTTTTTATATTGTATTGCTGATTTTGTCAGTTAAAACAGCAGAATTATTTCATTACTGATGAACTTTTTTTTGCTTTTTTATGGCATTTGGGGCTTAATGGTACCGACTTTCATCCCTACTTTCTTGCTGGAAATCCTGCTTCCAAGCCTTTTTGTTCAAAATTACTTCTAGCATTAGATGTTCCAGCCTTTTTTCCTAGTTGCCTAATTAAAGTCCCAAATGATTAAGACATGTGCTTAATTTGAGTTACATAATACGACATGTAAGTGAAGTTGAGTGTGTATGTGTCTTGTAGACAAGAAGAGGGGCTGCTGAATTGGGCCAAGCTGAGAAATAGGAATTAGTCTAGTGAATTCTCTGGTGGATAATTAGTATCTTCTGGAAGATGATGCTTCAAGATCTGTGAGATTTTTTGCTGCATTGTATATGATGAATCACAATCTCTCTGTTTCTCCATCTCAGAAAGGGATGGTGAACAAGGCCTGAGCCCCTTTGGATTCCCTTTTGTGTGGTTGAAAAGCAGTTAAGCTTCATTTTATCCTTTGTTAAAGAAAGATATTCTTTTATACAGCGCCTTCTCTCTCACACTTTATTGACAGAAAAGTCTTTCAGGTTTTAAAATAAGAGAGAAACATGATGCTACAAAAGCATCTCTAGAAGTGATCTAAGCTGTAATATTGTAAATTATACTTAGTTCAACTGGCAGGATAAGATCTGTAAGTAACATAATTTATTAGAACAGTGGGTGTAGATTAGTTGGTCTATATCACTTCTACAAACCTTGTCCTGCCTCTGTTGTTAGGGTCTTAGGGTTACAGAAGAGTATCATTTAGGTTTAAATAGTATTCTTGCATGACAAATATGATGAAATACTTAATATCAATTTACTATTTGTAAGGGTTTACAAATTTAGTTTACATTAGTTTACATTACTATGTAAAATTTTATTTCACTACATATAAAAAAATAACATCTTTTTGAGCTGGCCATGGGAGCAAATGGATCATGGTCATGGTGTAGGACGAGAAACTATTCCGTTTTCAAACAAATACTGCAATCAAGCATTTGATGCTGGGGTCTGTTACACTGCTGAACTGATTGCTACTGGTGTAAATGGATGGATGTTGTAAATGTCAACATTTTGCACAGGTTCAAAGATTTTTTAGACAAAGTCATGGAGGAAAATTCTCGCAGGAGCTGTTAAATAAAAAAATTATCACCTCTAGCTTGTGAAGCTTCTGAGATGCAAATTTTAAGATATCAGGGTAACATTCAGGAGAAGCATCACCAAATTAGGTAGGCAGTTGCTAGCCAGATGTCACAGTAATGTGACTCCATGGGTCCAGGACTCACCATGTACATTCATGCAGACACTCCTGTCAGGTGACTCAGTGCAGTGAGCTGGGCTCAATTCCTGTTTCACTGGCTCTGCTTCCGTCATCATCTGTACTGCCCTTCTTTCTCCTGGAATCTCTTCTGGGATCAGGCAGTGGTACTTTCACAGAGACATGGGTCAGCTGGCAGGAAAATCATTGCCAAAACCAGAAGGGCAGCTCCAGGATTTATGGTGGGAGGAAGGTAGGAGTGAGGAAAAAGGAGCAAAGATGTTGACTCCCGAAGACGCATAATCAATGCTGCAATCCTACGCCAGCAGTGGGTAAACCTCTTGTTTAGTGGTGGCCTACATATATCTTTTGTGGGCAGACACTGCCTGTCCGGATAACGTGCAGGGAAAGAAGAAGAGATCGTCATTACGTGTGTGAAGTGAATGCAGGGAAAGCAGAGAAAATCAGATGTAAATGAGATCTTTTTTCATTTTTGTAGGGGCAAGAGTCTACTGACATTCTGCTCTGATGCTCTTTCAGCATTTGCTGGCCTCACATTTGACATTTTACCTTCCTGATCCACTGCTGATGATCGTGCCAGACTGGGCACGCAGAAAACAGAGGGCTGCAGCCTTCCAAGTGTCTGGCAGGAGTACTCTGTGTCCAGAGGTCTTAGGCCAATGGTTCTACCTTGCAGAAGGTGGAACCTTCTTTCATTGCTTTCATTGGTTGATGCTCCACACTGGAGAAAGAAGCAGGCCACTGGAGGGGTGGAAACAGAGAGAAGATGTAAAATATGACTGCAGCAGCAGTGGGCAGCATATTGACAGTGTGAGCATTAAAGGGAGACACCCATGTGTCATCTTCTGGAGTCTGGGGCAATGATCATGTGCAAGGCACAGGGTGCATGTCATGCCAGTGATGTGCGCAGCTGTGACAGTGAGCAAGAAAAAGGGGTCCTGGTATAAGTTCCAGGATGCACAAGGCTCCAAGTGCTATGGCATGTGAAGAGGAACTGTCTGCAGAGACATGCAGTTCATGCTCTGTTACTTGGCCTAAGAGACAACTAACGCTTGGTGGCTTATAGAGCATCATGTTGGTTTTATGCTTCCTAAAATAACTCAGCATGCACCTGATCCATCTCACGTTAAACTTTCTGGAATACAGGCACAAAATTCAGTGGCAGCACAAGGGGGCTTGAAATTATCTATTACTAAATAACACTATACGTTTAACTAGAACCTCTTCTGTATGCTGTTGGCATGTGAAATTTGAAAGAAATATGAAAGATGTTATTGTAATTTATGTTAAAAGCTCAAAAAATTATTAATGAGCAATTAAGAGTAAAATTCCTCCAAGAAACATAAAAATAGGTCAAGCTTTTAAATGACCTTCATATAAAAATGACCAGGACACTATGTTTTAATTTCTCTTTCAAATATGAAAAATTCCTTACTTTTGCCTTCACGTTAAGAAATAACAACATTCAACTAAAATTAGTTAAAGACAACTTTACAAAGAAGTATACATTCAGCTTTATAATGAAAACTGACTGCAATGCAAACGGAAAGGTTTCTGTCTTTCCTTAATCTTCTTCAGAGTATTATATTTATATTAAAAAGCAGAATTGAGTTGTGCATCTCCTTAATTAATCATTAACTCTTTAACTCTCTTTAACTCTTTAACAGTCTCTTTAACTGATACAGCTGCTTCCTGTCTCTGTTGTATTTCTATGTTCATCTTAACCCTTGCAATCCTTAGTATCTTGAAAAGTAACTAAGAAAAAAACAACTACTACACAAATCTACATCAAGCTACCGAGGACAAGTTTTTAACGGCTCCCAATTTCTCAAAAGGTCCAGGCTGATTAAGACAAAGTCTTGCATGAGTAACAGCTTTTCTGTGCCTGAAAACTTTTACTTTACTCATTTCCTTATCTCCTAGAATGAAAATAAATTCCCCAAAACAATTCCACCCCAACACCATATCCATGAAAAGTTAAAATTGAGACTGAAGTTAACACATTAAAGGGATATAACAATGAAAGCAACTGTTATGAACTTAAAATACTTGATTGCCACTGTCATACATGAAATAAAGTCAGATGTGTGAAGGCGTGGAAATGTAGACAGATGCCACAAACTTTTGCTGGGCTCTATATTACAGTATCACTACAGAGCTGAGATTAATCTTTAGTGCTTTGGTGATCATTGCCACAGCCTATATAGTTTCACAAATTCTTTTTCAAAGCATCAGAAACCTAGAAAGAAACTGCACTATCAAATGTGATGCTGGGTTTTGCAAAAGGCCTTTGCAAGTATCAGAAACACTTTCTCTGTGTAAAATTAATGTATAGAGTGCAGCTGTTTCCTCTGAGCTTGCTTTGATGTTGGAGCTGATATTTCTGGGTTTAAGAAGAAAAAGGTTTTTTGCAAAAGGTTTGCAAATGAGAACAATAAAGAAGAAAAATGTCTGATCTCTCTTTAAGGAGAAAGATAGACCAAACCAAAATGAACAAAATAAACAAAAGACTTTAAAGTGTAACTTCAGCAGCTCTCATTTACACACATTACAATTCTCCTGCCGCCCTGCCACTTCTCCACAGTGCTGTCTCATCCTGTGCTGAGATTAGGAGCAGTAACCAGATGAAGAAAGGGATACCATGGACATAGCGATATAGTTATGAAGTTCATGTATAACAATCATTTCTATATAAGAATATCAATATAGTAAAAAGTCTGATTACGCTGCCAGTTACTCTGTTAAATGCTAACAAAACACTCTGCCGAAGCTGACTCATTCTTATATAACTAACTGGAAGCAGATTTTAACCATAAAGAGGTATTATTAGTCACATTCGTAACACAAGACAATTTTGTATCCTTCATATGGAACTGTACTGTATTTGCATTCTTCAGAACATCTGTCACAGATTGATATACTCCATTTTACAGAAGAAATAAAGTTTGATCAGTTGCATGCAGCCTTTTCTAGTTGAGTCTGGAGAAACCACCAAAGAAAGAAGTTCCATGGCTTCCCTGGGCAACCTCTTCTGATGTCTACTCATCTCACTGTGAAATTATTTTCCGAACATGAAATTGGAATTTTCCTTCTTGCAACTTAAGCCTGTTGCCCATTGTCCTTGCTTTCCACCTCTGAGAAGGGTTTGCCTCTGCCTTCTCTGTAAGGTCCCGGTAGGTAGTTGAAGACAGTGACAGTTCTCCTCTTAACCTTCTCTTCTTAAGCGATCCCTTCTTTTAAGTGTACATGTTTCTAAAACTACATTTTTCAAGCCTTCCTTCTTTAAATAGCAGGTGGAACAGACCATTCTACTGAACTCGTGAGTTCCTAAAAGTGTGTAGAGCTAAGTGAATTCCCTTTAGCCCCATATTGGTAATCTAGTGATGGTGCACTCAGTAGCATGCTAAACTTTGATGGCTGTACCTCATTTTGTGTTCAATAAAAGATAACATGAGAGATCATTAGAGTAACTATGTCAGATTAAATGTATTTTCTTGTACAAAAGTCAAGTCCCTTCAGGAATCATTGCAATTTACTTTGTCTCATGGAGAACAATATTTTCCCGCTAGACCTCAACACAAAGGGCCATTACAAAATGTAATTCATTTTTCATATGTTCAGAAATGTTCAGCACAAATTACAAATGGAGACTTTAGTGAAGTATTTATGTTCTGTTACCAACAAGATATGTATAAGTAATATCAGTCCCAGGGCTCCAGCCTACACCACTTACATTTATTTGTTACAGACTGCACTTACACTTTGCAGTTAAACATAAGGTAAGTCATGTTGCTTCTTTGAAAACATAGAAAAGTGCAGCGGACAAAAACATTATTGTTTCTGAGATTTTCCAACAGCTGCAGGACTAAGAAGGTGCTGTACATCACTTAACTCTTAGAACAGCAACAGCCTACCCAAACTTCAAAGAAACTCTTCACAGCACTTCCCCTCTTCCACCCTGAAAAACTTAAGGCTGAATGGGTGCATTGGCAGATTAAATTGAAGTCCTTAGTGAGGGACGGCGAAAATTACTCACCCCTATTTTGAGTACCAGCACTTACCAGTACATGTGCCAGTGAGAAAGTGACACAGGTCTTGCAATGACTTCCCCGCTTCCAGGTGGCATTTCTGCTAGAAGAGGTTAGGCAGGGTTACGGGTTTTGTTTGTGGTTAAGCATTTTCAGTGCGGGGACAGCTTTCTGTAGTGCCCAGAACATGCAAACGCAATGTTTTCAGTACTAAAAGTGTACAGAGCTTGTGGTCTTTGAAGCAAAAGACACAGGTCAATAAAAACTCCACATGGCAAACAAAGTTTTCTTGAAGAAGGGTTTAAAAACTATTGCGTATATTGATAATTTTACCCTGTTAAACCTAGCAGAGAGGCCCAGGGTGTTATCTTCTCGTAGAAGAACGGTAGCTGTTTTTTAAAAAAGTTTCTATTTGATAGAAACTGGTCTGTCCAGAAGTAATATTGTATTAGACAGAATCATCAGACAAACGGTGTTCTGCATCAGGATTATTTTGGTGTTCTTCTTGTTATGTTTTATTAAAATCACGATTTATATAGTTTTAGTAACAGGACAGTTTAAAACTCCATTGACATTTGAGTTTTGCAATTCTTGAATTTCAATTTCAAACAAATTGTGAGCGCTGAAAATTATAGCAAGACCCAGTCAGGAAAACCAGAGTATCTGACAATTACAATCTCCTATTTTCATTGCTAAGCAATTATATATTCAAGAAAGTAGACATCTCATCCTGCAATATTAATTTTGACTCACACTCACTAGCTGTTGCTGTCACAGTGTTTTTCCTTCATTCAGGTGAGTCACCTATCGGGGACCACATTAATGTTTCTCTTCCGAGAGTCAGTAATGCAGTCAAGCAGCAGGGTGGTGCAGCGGCTAATTCCTAAATCTAATTCCTAACTTCACTCTTAGATTGCACAAGAGAGAGGCAATCCCTCCAGACTTACCCTCCACTCCCAAGCTGCTCCTTCTTCCCCTCAGGCAGCAATTGTGTCTGTGTATGTGTGTGTGTGTGAAATTACATGTGTGCGTGCGTGTGTTGTGCGCACAGTTTTGAAAACAAATCTCAGACAGTCTGGATCAGTGCGAAGGCACAGTGTATCAGCACCATTTGTGGCTGTTATTTTGCATTTTGTCAGGGACAAGGCCAAAATAATATCACTCTTACCTGGGCACGTTGACAACCCTAGCGCTCCCCTGTCACAGATGTGCCAATAGTGGTAATGACTCGCTAATTTCCCATGCATCCTTCAGGAAAAAAACTGCTAATAAGGCTGTTCAGTATAAATGAACAGTAGAAGAGCAAACTGCACTAGAAATGGCAGCAGCACTAAGACTCACGCCATATTATTATCTCCACTCATACTGTCTGTATTTTTGAAAGGATGTGGAGGAAACAATCAAAATCAAGAGCAGGAAAAAATGCTGTAAAATATGAAATTTGAAGGGCTCAATTAGTTTATTAAAAACATTATTGAGAAGTGATATGAAGGCAATATGATTAAAGAGAGAAAATATCCAATACTAAATGATTTTATAAAATCCAGGGTGTGCTCATGTAATAAAAAAAGGGAGTTAAAAATGGACAAATTCAAATTAGCGCGGGAGGCAATACATTCTCCATCTTCACTTCCAAAATTTATGGATTCCTTAAAAATATTTTATTATTGCAGAGGAAACATCTTGGGAGAGAATTAAGTGAATCAAATTTCAGTGGCTTATGTTACAGGTGGAGGGGGAACAACAGGGTCATCACATGGTCCCCCATAGACTTAACATTGCTGAGGTTGACAGACTTGAGAAAGTTGAAGAGGAGATCTGTTGTTCTATGCAATTGAGTGGGACTCTTCCAAAAAACATTACTGCTTACATTAGTAAATTAAACATGTGCTTACATTTTAATAACAGTAAATTAAAATGTGCTTTCATTTTAATAAGCATTTTTAGTGTGGGGACATTTTAATAAGATTTTCTTTCTGAACCAGTGTATCTACGTGCATCTGCCAGAGCGTAAATCCTAGTGCAATATAAGAGTGGTGGTTTATTTCAGGCACAAGAACTTGTGACACAAACCTGAAACGAAACAGAGGTTTGAATGGGTTTGCAGAAGATAAACAACAAAAATACAGTAATAGTTAAATAAACAGTAATAAGTATGTTATGATACAGATATTCCATGTTACATGGAAACAAACCATCACTTTCACCCAAGTGTCACTGCTAAAACAGGAGGTGATACCACTTTAAGCTTCTTTTTGATTATTGATACGGGTTTTTAAGTGAAGTAGAAAACAGAAAGAAAACTTAATTTAGTGATCACAAGTCAATTCAGTTTTAGTTAAACATAAGTCTAAATATGAGCAGAACTGTAGCTAAGAAGGTAGACCTGAATAAACAAAGGGAACCATATAGCAAATCCAGGTAGAATGGAGTCTCACAGCCTTCAGTATCAAACACAAGATGCTGATGGTATTAAAATTTGTCTCGAATAGGAAAAAAAATCACGGGAAAGGAAATCATTCATCCAGAGCTAACTGAATGAATAGTCATATCAAGAAGGATGTTAAGCAAAGACTCGGCATGAAGTAGACTTTACAAAGAACAGTAAACAAATGACAAAGGACTAAAGGAGAAGTAAAGCTCCTACACAGTGGCTATTTAACCTCTAGATGGAAGGCATTTTCAGTTTGGCCTCAAAACTAAGTGACCATTTTGATTCAGTTTCAAATAATGTGATGTTTTATTGGGACCAAACAGAAGATGGAAAATATTAATAAGATTATTGACACATAAATAGCTTCCACCGAGACAGGAGTAACCCTCGGGAAATATTATTGCATTCAAGCTGGTGGATATCAAATAATCTCAAAGAGCTGGCAGAGGAATCTCCAGTTAAAGCATCACATCTGAGATTTTTCAACAGTCCTGCAATCTGATGAGGAGAAGGATGTTGGGGTATGAACTGGTGTTGGGACAATTGAGAATATGATTAAAAAATAATGAATGTGGTGTCTGTTTTACAGAATGTAAAAAACAGTGACCTAAACCAATTGCAGGCCTGGAAACCTCATCTCAAGGGTATATTATACTTGAAATCAGTTTCTGAAAGAACAGATGAAAAATAACTGAAAAAAAAGAGAAAATTACATGAAGTGCAGTAAGAATGAATCAAAACCAAATCTTGTGGGACTGACCTGTTGAGATTGACACACAAACAAACAGAGCAGATTTTGTCAGTATAATTTGTATTAGTGGACCTGAAAAAGTGCCATGTGGGAAACTCCAAGTCAATTGAGAAAATGGGAGTTACTGGAAGAAGTGTAAGAGAGGTAAGAAACAAGGAAAATAGGTGAGCACAGGCTGGAATGGGCAGTGCTGAAAGGGGCAGATTGAAGTAAAAGACTCATGAACTTTGGAGTCAACCTTACTTAATATTTTCACGATTAAATATCACAATTGTTACAGAATTATTCTGATGACATTGGTTTAAAGTCAAAAACTCCACCAATACTGAAGACTTCTAGAATGCTACAGGGACAGGCAGCAGAGATGGAGAAGGGCTAATGACATTGCAGGCGATTCTTCTTAGCCATGCCCGGAAGCAATGAACTGAAACCGGATCAGGTGCGCAGAGAGGGTACTAAGAAGCCTAGAAAAACAGAGAATCTATCTTCATGGAAAGGACGTTGCAGAAGGCTGACTTGTTTATCTAAGCAGATTGTAGTGCAGAGGAGTTTATGATTGCAATCTATAAATATATCAAGGGTGTAAACACAGTGAGGGGAAATAACCATTTAAATTAAAAAGCAATGTTGGCTTAAGAAGAAATAGACCTAAGAAGATTATAAATGCATTTAGACCTGAAATTAGAAGGTTCCTAAGCATTATCCTAATTCTTCCAGAGAAGTCATTGCCATTAAAAAGACCTAACTTTGAAATTAAAACAGATACTTTTATTAAAACAGTTTTAGGACACAGTTCTTTGAGATACCAAAGGCTAGGACTCAAGAAAGATCCTGGTCCTGTGTTCCAGGGAACAGTATTTCAGTTACAGGGACAGACATAAGCTACAGGGCAGCATTTATGTGCATTTTCCTCTGTGTTTCTAGGAGATTTTTTTTTTCCGGTGTGGGAATAAGGCTAAAAAAAGTGCCTTTATTACCAAAGGTAGACAGTCTCTGCCATGCTTTCTGCCACTGCAGCTTATGATTGTATTTCTTTACTTTTGGAGTCATTTGTAGTAAAGGAAGTTTGTTCCGCATGAAGAAAAACTTGGCTACGAAGTTCAGGCTGGCCTGGAGAAGGTAGGAGTAATGTCAAATGGAGACATTTAGTACAGACATTTGGTAGAAAGTAGGAACTTGGCGATCAGTTGTGGCTGGTGATGCAGTTCAGGTATTTTTCACAGCTAGACGGGTGGCTCATGTAGTGTGACAGCCTGTGGAAAAGCACCAGAACTAACTACAGACTTGGGATGGTTTGTAGGACTCTGTGTTTGCCTTTCAGGCAGTGAAGGTTGGGAGAAATTGTGGGGACTATAAAGGCAATATTGGATGCAAAGGACTGCTGAGGAGGGTAACCAGTGCATCCTCTGGGATCCCTTCTCTTACTGTGGTGAGTACAGACAAATCTTTCTCTTAAACACTGTCCTAATCACTTGGAGAAGGTATAATTCAAGGTCAGGTTGGACAGGGCTCAACTAATTAA
The DNA here is from genome assembly GCF_000710305.1 of Buceros rhinoceros silvestris. Lineage (NCBI taxonomy): Eukaryota > Metazoa > Chordata > Aves > Bucerotiformes > Bucerotidae > Buceros > Buceros rhinoceros. The sequence continues at coordinate 5,194 of NW_010408785.1, read as the reverse complement.
AGATGTCCCTACTAGATGGTCTAGATGGCCTTTAAAAGTCCCTCCCAGCCCAAAGCATTCTATGGTTCTATGAATATTTGAAAAAGGAGGAAGGACAAATTCTTGATTTCTTCTCTTTACAGCATTTCCTTTTCTAGCATAATCAAACACTTTTAAAAGCAGGTGGGGTTGCTATGAAGACTTACTTATAGTTGCACTATGTAGACAAGCACCCTCGATACCAAGCAGTGGAGTCATTCTCACAAGCTTATTCTTCATCACAGCAATTTCAGACAAAGTAAAAGCTCTCCAACTGGGGACACTGGGAAAGCAGTGCCTCACAGTGGATTGTAGGCTAATGCTTAGGATGCTCATCAGTCAAGCACCAGACTCCAGCTCACATTCTTCACAGATATACTACAACAGATGGTTATATAAAATGCCTATGAACTTTCTAAGCAGTGCAAATATAGCAAAGTTTTTGTTTAGCACTCAAATCCTATGAACTAACCATTATTTGTGAAATCAAGGCTGTAATAGGGCTAGGTGGAGAAAAATGTTTGATGTGACTTTCAACAAAACTAGTATGAGCTTTTTTCCTTAAAATGGCTCTTTTTTTTGTTCTGTGTTTCTGCTTTGGTGAAGAAGTGGCTTAATAGTGAAAAATTATCAGCTCAGAGGCAACAAAATTAGAAGATTAAAAAAATCAATACTCCCTAAAAGATAAAAGCATGTCTTTTTGTTGGGAATGACTGCAAGTATTTCCAAGGCATACACAGTGAGAAAAAGAGGATCCAAACTATAAAGAATAGTTGGAGACTTATTCCAATTTAAAAGACATAGAGAAATGTAGAATATTTCCCCATTATTCCCAAGGGAAGTACTGAAGAAAGTGATGCCAAAACTCATTTCCTGGAATAACAGGGTTATGTTTGAGGGTTTTGTGTTCTTCATCCAGTGTCCTACGATCATTAGGTTGTGTTGATGTGTTTAGGAGATGTTCTAAATTGATTCCTGCCATCTCAAATATAAAGAGGATAAGAAGGAACAGGTAAGAAGCCAACTCACACCAATGGAAAGATTTCCACTGACTGCAGTAGTCTCCAGATTAAACTCCAAACATTTCTTTTAGATGAAAAAAAAACCCCAGTTTATTTAGCAGGTGTTTTTTTGTCAGTTTAGGTCAGTAATGTGTAAGGTAATGTCTGTAAGTTTTTTGCATTGTTATACTAATAAAATGTTTCCTGGGTTGTGTGCAACCTACCCAAACAAAGTAAAGACTTTTGTGTACTCTGTGTGTATAGTGTTCCTCCTCTGTGCCCTGCCCTTGGTGTGTGAAATTGGTCCCAGATGTCCGAAATGATTGCCTGTCTCTTCACGTGGCAGTTACAGCAACCAAGAATAACCGTGCACTGCTGCTCACGAGAGAACGGTCTCAGATCTCCCCAGTACCACAGATACTGGTGCAGTTACATTACTAGAACTTGGGACCATATAATAAGGAATGATGAAGTAACTGGGGTTTATTTTCATCAAAATTAGAGTGACAAAAAATCAGTTACTCGTTCCATGCCATTCCATATGATCCAAATTGTTTTTTTCTTTTTGTTACTTTCTATGGAAAGAATGAAATAAAGAAAAAGTTTATTGAATAACTGCAGATTCCAGTAAACATTTCAATAAACCATGTTTTAGTCTCATGTACATCTGCCATAAATATCAATGCAGGGTGAAATCCTCTTGGCTTTGTCTAGGCAAAGCCAATTTCAGTTAGCTTGCTGGGGCTATTTATCTCAGATTTGTCTCAGAATATATGATAAATATATAAATAAAAGTGGAACCTGATTTGAATGAGCCATTCCTACTGGGAGCTGGGAAACAGGAAAAAGGTGAAAATTCAGTTCTTTGAGGGAAGAAAAAGAAAATCTTACTTTTTTGTTATATTCTTTGGTTTAAATTATATTGTGGGAATTAAAAATTACATTCTTCTAATCTGAAAATGAGTCTCTGTTTCAATGATACAAGGTGGCGTATGGTTTAAAGCATGCGCTAAGAGTTCGTTTCATTGTGCCATCTATTTCGACACCATGTGTGTGTGTCTGTTCACTTCACATTCGTCCTCTTTCTCCTGCCATTTTTGCATAACATACTGGTAAGTAATAAGAAGCAGCACTGCAGCTACAATTTAATAGGAAACACAACTGTTTGTTGAACCAGATACCCATTATTAATTTAACAACTGAATACAAACGCTTCTGGCAATCAGTGCAATAATTCTGTTTCCTTGATTACTTAAGGCTTGCCATTGGCTTCAGTGGAAGCTTAATCCAACCCTCAGAGGGGAGAAATGCCGCTTTTTAACACTTGTAAAGAAAGAACAAGTTCCAGCCTAATTTGTTTATCCTGCATGCATTCCCTCTGTCGTCTCTTGTAGAACATACACACCTCTCGTGGTTTTAGGAAGAGATAAAAGCTATTATCTTTTTCATCCTTTCCCTAATATTTTACAAGTAATTTTTTGTAACGATTTATCAGAGCTCGTAGTGAGTGAAAGAAAATTCCCATCTTTGTCTTGAAATTGTATTACTACTTTTTCAAGTAACCATCATGTCATTCAAACAGGAGTGACAGGGCCCCCACTGCATAACGGGGCCTGTAGAGATGGGCACGTTTCAAAGCTAATCTAGAGAGAAAGGAGTTACTCCAGAGATTAATTTGGCCCAATGAGACTCTAGAGGGCAGTCTTGGTATAGTAAAAGAAATATGTATTTTTCTGTCATTAGAAACCTCAATCATGTAGAGTCAGTACAGAATGTTGTAACATAGCTTAAAAAGTGCAACTATTTTTAAAGATTTTAACAAAATTTATTAACATTATATGAAGTACTAAGACCTTTTGACAATAATATAATGTAATTAAAAATTCAGTATGTTTTTTATATTGTTAAGCAACATACCCATCGGGTATAGTGAATGCATCAGAACCAAAAGTACAAAACAGGGTTTGCTTCTTGGGTTTAGCTGGTTCGAGCAGTAGTCAATTCATACAGCGCATTTCCATCAGCAGTTTAAAACTCTACCAAAAGCCAACCAGAAGTCCTTTGCTTAAAGAGACTAGAATAAAATTCAACATACAGTGCAGATGCAAATTTAATGTTAGTTTTAAAAAGATGTGTTTTACTTTATAAGTAATTAATCTTTATACACAAGTTTTGACTATTGTTGGCAGAAATCAAAATTGCGTGGCTTGTAAATTTTTAATTGAGCAATTCTTAGATTAAAAAAATGCATTAGTCACCTCGACTCTGTTTAATATTTTAGAAGAAGTTGTTCCACAAGAAAACAAATCATTGGTAATGAAAAACAATGTGCAGCTTGTAAGTACTTACTGTGCAAACTTTTGAAACGTGTAACCTTTGTTTCTTTGCAGGAAAAAAATACTGCAGGCTCGTCTTAAAATTGGAACTTACTTCCTGCATAAAACGTTCATCTGTGTATTTCAAAACATTCGGAAGGGAAAAGAGAATCATTATTCCCGTTTTACAGAGGGGCATTGCTCTCTGTCGGCTACAGCAGTCATACTGCAGACTGCTGGGTGTAACAAGGTTAGTCAAGCTCAGCCAATTTGGGTCACAGGCACAAGGAGGATGAGAGATTGGAAGAGGTGCTAGACAGACGACAAACCAAGCTGCAATCCCACGAACTTCTGCTCAGACATCCTGCATTCCCAAAGCAATAAAGCTTCCTAGATGGCCCTGTCTTTGACCCTGAAAATCTTGAGGAGCAGAGAGTCTTTCTTTCTCCAAGCAGGAGGGACTTCTCTGCTCCAGCTCTGCTTGGTTTTGCTCATGCTTGAGCTGGATTGCAAAACTATCTGCCTCCCTGCCCGTGTCATATGGGAGGTTGATCAGCTGTAGTCTCAGGGCCTCTCTACAGACTGGATTTGGTAGCCAAAATATAGCTGCATACATTTAGAACACATTCAGACAAAAAAAAAAAAATCACCTGCTTACAGACCTTTTTTTTAATCTGGCAAGTAAAGCATTCAACCAGTACATGGAGGTTGGATTCAGTTCTCTCTCTGGCCCAGGAGGCTTTAAACCATTTTCTGCAAGTTTGTCCTTCCTATTTTAGTGGGTTGTCAACCCACACCAAAAAAAAAAAAAAAGAAAATTCATAAAGCTAGTGGGAGAAACAGGGAGGAGCTTGAAGAAGGACACGTTGTAGGGATCTCCATGCTAACCAGAGGCAGGCTGGCATGCCCTACCTGTTAGACCAGGAAAGAAGCATTTGCTGAATGGTTCTGCCTTTTCTACCACGTTATCACCATTTTTAATCCTTGGCCTGCACTGATGCCGTACATTAAAATACAATTGAAAATTGTTTGGTGTATTGGCAGTCCTGTTCTTTTCCTGCTTGTGTCTTTCACCTCTCTCTGAAAGAATGCAGAGAAGCTTTCTGGGTACTTTTGGTTTGGTATTTGCATGTCAAAACGGGATCCATGGTTCCTGGTGATCAGTGCTTGTGCTGTTTAGCAGTCTCTCTGAAAACAGGATTCTTTCTCTCGTAAATTAATAACACATAAAAATCCAACCAACCAAACAACAGCTATGCCATTCTTCGCCTACTGGAAAATGTCTTTAGATTTCTATTGATGAAAAAGGCCCTTACAGCGATTTTCTTCTGACACCCAATTTCTTAATTCAAACTGTCATTGATTTTGTGTATTGCTTGATTAAGATTAATACAAAAAACCATAATGTTTGAAATAAAAAACAAACTTGCAGACTCTTCTCTGTTCTCAATTTCCTGCAAAGTTTGCTAAAGCATAAACTGTAAGCAGCTTAAGGTTTTGAAGTACATGTATCACATGAAGCAACTAATGCTTTTGCTGATTCTGTTCTTTTAGAGGAAGAAGTCTTTATTAAAGAGTTCTTTTAAAATATAATGATGTAAAAAAAATAATGTAAGCGAGCCTTTTATGTGCAAGTCTCCTCCAGTGAATAAAGAAAAAGGTCTGTAGGAATATTTATAATTTCCACTTAGACAATTATTTAATTAAAAAAAAATACAATCCGGGAAATCAATGTGTATGAAAATTTACTTTTCTATTACAATTTATACAATTATTACCAGTGCTAATAACCCTAACTCTCCCAGAAATTTAAATAGTTGAATAATAAATGCAATATTTATTCTAGAGAAATATATAACA
>NW_010408784.1:11075-20153 GCF_000710305.1 Buceros rhinoceros silvestris | reverse complement strand
GAAATATAAAAATTATATCCATCCTTTAAGATATATCCATCCTTTAAGCATTTTAATCTTAATTTATTCTTATACTATTATTATTACTATATGTTATTATATGTTTTCATAATTCAGGGTAATCCAGAATCCTGAAACATTATTTTCAGTTCCTCATGTGTCTGCCATTCCATCATCATCTCCTGTGTATCTTTATTTTTAGCTTAAGAGAAAGACACAAAGCCATAAGACTGAATTGGGCTTATTTTGACATCATCTGATTTCGTCATAGAAGCTGCTGTAGATCGTCGTGCTGAAAAACTGCTGACAAAATGGTAATGAAATAAAGAAAAGTTTCTGTTACACTGTCCTTCTTCTCTTTCTTTGGCTTCAAACACAACTATTGAACCTTTTCAGGCTTCTCTTCACTTTTCTGTGGGGTTTATGTAGCCCTGGGTATCCCGTGACCCCCCCAGGAGCCGGGGCTTTGGGAGCAGAGTGGGGATCAGGCAGCGTTTTACCATGCAAAAACCCGTGGGACCAAGAAATAAAGCTTCGTAGAAACGGGTAATTGGCAAATGTAGCAAACTGGTCTGTAAATTAACAGCAGCAGAGGAAATGATGCAGGCATGTGCTTAGGGTGGTAGGTATTTCTCTTCATAGCTGAGTGCGTGTCTGAGAGTATTACCCAGGTACCCCTTGAAGCTGGGACTCAAGAGGGAAGCACAAAAAAATGAATGCTTTAAGATGGGTTTATTACAGAGAGCGTTGGCTGCGTTTTGGCACAGGATATATTTAGGGTGCACGCGCAAAGCTCTGGAAGGAACCTTCTTCACATTTTGAAGTGATAGATAGTGTGCACATTGTACCTCGCGTTCCTCGATGCTCCCTAGAATCATCTTTTCAAACAGAGTAACCTCACCATTCCGGAGGACAGCAGCCTAAGAAAAAAGTCCTGTGAAAAGGAATGAATGAGGAAGAGCCATAGGGAATGCACACAAGTATGTGCTCAGGAGATTTTTATTATCCATACCAGAAAAATGTATGGATCAGGTTACTGTACAATATATTTTTCTCATTCTTGGGCTGCTCCTTGCCTGAAATGCCTCATTCTACTCTCATCTGTGGCTGCTCCTTTCTCACTCACTCACGGGTGTTGCTCTCCTCTAACAATACTTACCTATATTACATGTCTTTGTGAATCTGTCCATTGAAATTAATATTTAATGGAGGGAAGATATGTGTATGATTATCTGCTTCTGGCTAATCGTTATTTGATGTGATGGAGCCTTTTTGCACTTAATTTTTTTCTGCTTTTTTATTACTTTCTAGATGACAGCCTAAGAGTTGATTTACAATTGAAAGTAGACACTTTCTTCTGGAGTACTCCTGGGTTTCCCAGTTAGGAGTATCCTTTTACCAGCACAACTAATGGTGCACTTAGAGTGTGGAAGGATGTCTCATCCCCGTCCAGATATCCCCGTTCCCATCCCAGTATAAGGTATCGTTACTAACTGGTACAATATGTTTTTTAAAGGCTTTGGGGTGGTTACTTTACCCTGCTGGGATTTTTTTTTTCCAGTGAGGTGTCCAGTCTGAGCTACTTGTCTCAGCTCGCTCTCTTTTGATGATGCTGCGGTCCTGTCCCTCCGTGTACTCCGGCTTTGTCTGGACACCCATCTCTCGCAGCAGGGAGCTTTGCTGCTGGCTTCGGTGTCACTGGGATTTCACCCCTCGGCCAGAGAACTGGAGCGTGGCTTTTAATTTCCTCCTGTGCTCAGGTCTGTCCCTGTTCAGCGGAGCGCTAAATCCTGTGCCTGAGCACTCGCCGTCCTCTGCCAGGACAATGGGAGGGTTGTCATGAGCTGTGTTTTGGGGATTGTGTGAGCCAGGTTAGGAAAAAAAAAAAAACCACATTAAAAAAAAATTATATATATGTAAAAATAAAAGCATCCAGGGATTTCTGGACTGAAATCAGATGTGATGCGAATTGCATGATGGCTGGAGCATCACTGTGCTGGGGAAAGGCTGAGGTACCTGGGGCTGTTCAGCTCGAGAAGAGAAGGCTGAGAGGGAGTTTCATCAGTGCTGATTAACAGCTAAAGAGGATGGGCCAGACTCTTCTCAGCAGTGCCCAGTGACAGGACAAGGGGTAATGTGCACAAACTGGAACATGAGAAGATCCATCTGAACATGAGGAAAAACTTCTTGACTTTGAGCGTAGCAGAGCCCTGACCCAGGCTGCCCAGAGAGGTTGTGGAGTCTCCTGCTCTGGAGAGATCCCAAACCTGCCTGGACACCAAACTGGGCAACCTGCTCTGGGTGACCCTGCTCTAGCAGGGCGTTGGACTGGATGATCTCCAGAGGCCCCTTCCAGCCCCTGCCGTTCTGTGGCTCTGTGTGGTGAGATCCTGCCAGTGACCAAGTGGAGGAACCTGAATAACGATGCTTTTCCTTCACTGCAGACCTGCTGTCTCTGACCATGGGATTCTCTTATAAAAGCCCGTCAAAAAGAACTCTGCTCTCTGGGATATTTATTCTGTTTTCAGTTCACCACTGCTGAACTTTATAACAGGAGTTTTTTAACTCCCAGCCTGGTGTGTACCCAGAGTTCAGAAATCTCCGCAGAAGATTAAGCAAGTTAGAGAAATTAACTTTGATCCCTTTCTGCCAGCATAGGATTATTCCGCATCACACTGGGTTTGAAGTTCATGTCTAATCCAGTTTTACACGTCTCGGGGGACTGACGACTTCATCTCCAGAACAGTTGTGTGGTGCAGCCGCTGATTTAGAGGCACTGACTTGATACTGAGATTCAATTTGCATTTCCATTACTGCATCGCATTTCATCCTGTGCCGTACGCCTAATGTCGCTGCATCGCGGTATACAGCTTTCAATGGCATATGGGTCGTTACCGCGCGTGCTATTTTATACATTCGCTATGCGCCGAGTCGAACTGCGTGTATTTGAACCCAAACAACTGCATGTAACTTGTGTGTAGATCTTCAAACAGGTGGGGCACGTTTACACAGGGTGTGTAGGGGCCAGCGTGGATCGTAGCGCATGGAAGCAACTGGTGTGAAATGAGATGAAAAGAGCCGCATGAGCAGAAGTGTTGCTAATTCAGCCAATGAGTGGGGTCATGTTGCTGTTTTCCAGCAAAGTGGACGGTTTAAAGGGTCAGTCCTGTGTTGTTTTTTTAATGTGCTGTGTTTTATGCATGACGAGCTTATAAAATGATGACTTTTCTTTCTAATAAATGTGTGTTTTCAGGCCTCAAAAATACTTGTCTGTGATCCTTTGAAGTGCCTTTTTACTGGCATTCAGTGCTGGCAGCTTGCTGGGAACGTTTCCTCCTTACGCATGCCGGGCATCGCGGTAGCAGAGCGGTGGAGCGTTTAAGCTCCTGATCTATTTTAAGCACGTAAGCCATGCGTTTGAAAATGGCAGCGGGTTTTGCTGGACTGACAAAAGCTTGTTCAGAACCATGTTAGGTGAACACCCAGATCAGCCCTATGGACCTCTCAGGGAGCTGCCTTCTGGAGTAGGAACCACTGGCTAGGTCAGAAAATAACATTTATACACCAAAAATGTGTTTTAAAGGTGAAGAGTTAAAATGTGAGGTTGCTGAGGGTGTCTGTATTCAAGTGGGAAGCCCAGGAGATCCTAGAATTAAACCTCATCCCTGTTCCTGCCCTGTGCCTTCACCCATTACACACACCTTGTAGCAGTAGTTCACTGAGATGGATTTTTTTTTTTCTCAGATCATGTACAGGATGAGCTATATAACAGTAAATTAGTGCGTGTAGACACTTGGAAGTAGATGTGCGTTTCAGACAGTCTTTAGCGGTGTGAAGGATCACTCTTGCAGCACAGGCAACAGAGAGTGTGTTTTTTCCAAGGTGAGTTGCTTGGACAGCCCATGCTATTGCCATATCCTTCACTGACAGCAGCTCATTCAGCGCAGTGGTGGGGTAGAAACCAAATCTCTCTCGATGCTGCTTGATGAACCATCCTCCTCCCCCGAAGTTGTTCTTGGCAAAGAAATGGCATTAATCTTGACGGTAACCAGCATCTTGAGGGATTTCACCAGACGCTTGCAGAAAAGGTGTGTTTGGAAGTGTCCTCTTCCATCCTAACACTGCTTTGACTAGACCATCACATGCTCCCACCACCACAAGCACCTTCTATAAAAGCCTGACATGTTTTTAAGTAAACCAGCTCTGGAAGGTTGGTTGCAAGGCTGTCAGAGTGACTTATCACTTCTCCCTTGGCAGTGGCGTTCCGGGAAGGTTGTGGCGGATGCTGCTGCAGCCGGATGCCATGTGCGCGTGCCCCACAAGCAGTCTGGTCTGTATCCTGCGGAAAGTCTTCAGGAGATCGGTTGGATGCCCTACCTAATTTAAAATGTTCGGGTTATTTTTTTGTTTTGTTTTGTTTTGTTCTCATCACTATAGTAAAATTATTTTTACGACCCTTTGGGTATTACCTGCTTTTATAATCTTTCTATAATTAAATTTACAAATCCTCTTTTGAGCTGGTGATGTATGAAACCTCGCAAGCAAGAGCCTTTGTGCGTTAACCTATATTTATGTTACTTTTATTCCTTCTGGCAGTAATTATCCTGGCTCCAGGCCTAGGATTAATCCATAAGATGCTGAACATGCTTGATTCTTTTCCCCCCCTCCTTTTCTGTGACAAACTCTCTCATCTTAAGCAGAGCAGGGCATTTTAAAAACCACTTCCTCTGAAGCAGTTTAACTGTTACCCCTCTGAAGTGATTCGCAGGAAGAGCCACAGCAAAGGTTAATTGATCTTGCTCCATACATACTGAAAGGAGAAATGATTCAGCCTCTGTCACGGAGGCACTTGGCTGTTTCCAAGCCTGATGACGCAGCTTTCACTGTGTGGCCGAGAGACCGTCACCCTTCGTGGCTCTGTGGGAGTTTGGCATGAAGAGCTGAAGAGGCTGGGTACACTGTCAAAGATTGTCCCGTGATGGTCTGATGAGGCTTTTATATCCATGCTGTGGGGCGGTGCTGATGTACTCTGGTTTTGGAGCTGTTGGTCATGAGGGATGGAGAGCAGCCCTGTGGAAAAGGACTTAGGGGTGCTGGGGGATGAAAAGCTGGATGTGAACCAGCAACGTGCCAGTGGGGCCGTGTCTTGAATCCTGTCTAGAGCCAGAAGCCAACTGTGTCCTGGGCTCATCCCAGCAGCCTGGGCAGCAGGTCAAGAGAAGGGATCCTGCTCCATTGCCCTGGGGAGACCCCCCTGCAGTGCTGGGTCCAGCTCTGGGCTCCTCAGCACAGCACAGACATGGACCTGCTGGAGCGGGGCCAGAGGAGGCCACAGGAATGACCCGAGGGTGGAACCCCTCTGCTGGGAGCACAGGGGAGAGAGCTGGGGGTGTCAGCCTGGAGCAGAGAAGGCTGCGGGGAGACCTTAGTGCGGCCTTTGAGTGCTTCAAGGGGCCTCTGAGAAAGCTGGGGAGGGGCTTTTGAGCAGGGGCTGTTGGGACAGGACAAGGGGTGATGGGTGACACTGGAAGAGGGAGATTGAGACGAGAGAGAAGGGAGAAATTGTTTCTGCTGAGGGTGGGGAGACCCTGGCCCAGGTTGCCCTGAGTGCGAGGTGGGAGAAGCCCCATCCCTGGAACCATTTCAGGTCGGGTTGGACCCTGGGGCTCTGAGCAACCTGCTCTAGTTGCAGATTTGGACTGGATGACCTTTGTAGGTTCCTTCCCACCCAAACCATGCTATGATTATATGAGGCCATGTGCCCTGTTCTCCAGCACAAACTATAGGTACTAAGCTATGGAGCAGTGCAGTCCTCAGTAGGTTAGATCTGCACCCAGGGCATGCCAGGAAATGTCATCTCTATCCAAAACCAAAGATCTCAATGACCTTCGTAGAAGCAGGATTTCACCCAACTTAATCCAAAGGTAGGGCAAAACCCCACTGAATTCTATGGACTTGGTGCAAGATCCACCTTTAGTATAAGCCAAGTGACACTGTTGCATTGCTCAGAGCTGCACTGGAAAGTGGTCTCTTCTGCCACCAACCAAAAGTGCTTTCAAAGTGGCTTGAAAGAGTGAGGGAGCAGGTGCCGTTGCAAAGGTTGTTGCTTGCCTGGTGCATCCCTGTGTCTTGCCCACGCACACATGCGTCCAGTGTGGTGTTGCTTTTCAGACCCATTACTTTTGCAAGTCTTTTCAAGTTCACTGAGCTTAGAGTAAATGAGGTTTTGTTCTCATGAAACATGCTGACCCCTAATTCCTGTGTTATCAGGTGAAAAGAGGTGTAGCATTTCTGGCGTCTTCCAGAGAACATCAGAAATATTGAGGTGGGTGGTTTTTTTTCCTGGATGATGTTGATTAAAAATTAGTCTGACAAGGGTGGAAATTCTGTGGCCGACCTCAGCCCTGCTGAGGGATGTATTATTGTGTGAAGCCAAGGACATTGTAGAGGACACAGAGAACATGGCACTTGGGGTTGGGGATTTTTTTTCCCCGTGAAGCTGAATAGAAGCTGTGAGGCATGGGCCAGCTAATACTGACCCACATAGTTCCTGCATCTGGTTCAGGAGTTGGCCTTCTCCAGGGATCGTTCCCAAATAGCATTTTAAATGCAACCACTTTCTTTTGGAGAGAAAACAGCAGATGTGGCTGTGCCTGTTAGCACCATGACCAGGGAATGGATCCTGCTAATGTCTGTCCTACAACACCTATGTTGGCAGATTGGATCAGGGGCCCACCTGCCTTCATGACTACTGGTCCGCGTTATGATATGAAAAATGGTTTTGCAGCCTTTTTGTTTAAAATTTTAATCTGTACATGTCCAAGACAGAAAAGTCTTTGGTTTTGTTTGTTTATTGTGGGTTTATTTGGGTAACTTCATGCAGTAGGCAGGAAGATTTCAGTATTTCTCAGGTGTTATTGTTAAAATCCACTGTCTGCAGCAGGCTAAGAGATCCTGAAAGAAATCATGGAGGCTACACATCCAGTGTAGAATACTTGGCTGGAATATTTATTCATTGTCTTAAATAGAAGATTTAAGGGACATTAAGAAGGGGTACCAACAACCTTCTGGAAACAGAAGTGGGTGTTGTGTGAAAAAGGAGCACGTGCCTTGGCGTGGGCAATCCACAAATCAGAGATAGCTGGGGAAGGACAGCTCTGGCCCAGGTTGCCCCAAGAGGTGGGAGAAGCCCCGTCCCTGGAACCATTCCAGGTGAGGTTGGACCGTGGGGCTCTGAGCAACCTGCTCTAGGTGTTCCTGCTCACTGCAGGGGGGTTGAACTAGATGATCTTTGAAGTTCCCTTCCCACCCAAACCATTCTGGGATCTTATGACATACATCATCTCCTCCTGCTACTCTGATGCTGGCCGGGTTATTGATCGGTCCTACTCTAGCCCTTTCTAACAGCACGTCCCTCTTGCCTCTGCGGGTTCACTAGGAAGGAAGAAGCGTGAAAGATTTGGTGGTGTTTTTGGCTGCTGGTGGAGCATCATCATTCGGAGGTGTTCCTCTTGGCTGAACTCTTTGGAGACTGGCCCTTGGACTGCACACAGCCATCTCCAAATAATGGTAACGTGGCCTCAACAAGTTTGTAGCTTGAAGCTTCAGCCTTTCTGGAGCCTCAGATCGATGCAGCATCGTATCCTTTGCTGCTGTGTCGGTAGAGGTGCCACATGCTGTAGCAAATGTTACCCGTTGGGAATTTTTCCTTAGCAAACCTTTCTGGAGTCATTGATTTGCAGCGTGTCTGAGCCAAATTCAAGCATGGAGCCACACAGATCTGAACCGAGCTGTGCTGGCTGTTTTCCCTAGGAGGAGGGATCACAGGGATGAATTTGATTGCCTCAGAAAATTAGTGTTGATTTCAGTGAAGATTATTTTATTACAGTGTTTGCATTGGCATTCTCTTCATGGCTAAGAGATTCCAGTGTTTCCTGTGCTTGTGCGTGTTTAATGATTTAATCTATTCCTTCTGAATATGGGCTTGGAAAAAAAAATAAAAAGGGTTGGCTGCCTATTCTTAATATCCCATCGTAAAACAAAATCACTGATCCCAGAGGCGGAGCTGCAATTGAAAAGAGAGAAAAACAGTTTTGGAAAGTATTAAAACTGAATAATATGCTCTAAAATAGGCATTGTCCATGGTGTTTATGTCAGTTATGGAAGAGAGCAAGGTTGTAGTGCTTTAAAAAATTGGGGTGCTGTTACTTCCATCCCTCTGTGTGGATTTAGAAATCTGGGTTTAGGCTCAGTAGTTTGAAGCTGATTGCTGCTGAGGGGGTGCTCAGTCTTCCCTCTAGCACATTTAGTGCATTGAGCAGCTCACAGTTGCCTGCCTGGGGCAGAAAAGTTGAAACTTTCGCCTGCAAAAAGCCCTTTTTAAGCCCCTTTTAATCATGAGGCTTCTGCCGTGATTTGTAGGGTACAAGGACAAACAGCTTTTTCTTGTCCAAGCGTAGTTTTATCAGTCAGAAGCAATGCAGTGTTGTCCAATATCTGCCCTACCGTTACTCCCCCAAAAGAACTCTAATAATAACTGATGCTGTCCAGAGCGGTGCCAAAGCCCCGTTAGATACTGGCAGGTAGCAAGGGATGTGTCCACAGCACCAGCCCCTCCCAGAGCGGGTCCTACCTCCCCGTAACCTGCAGAAGCAAGCGTGGAGATCCCTGTTCTGTTCTACAACTGTAAAATAATGAGTTGACCAAGCTACTGGCCCTTAAACCATGCTTTGTCCCCACGTGAGCTCCTACCAGTCCCCTTAAACTCCCTTCAGTCCCCTTAGGCACTGGCTCAGCACTACAAAGGTTTCCCTGCCCTGAGGACCCAACCGTGTGTGTGGGGCACACATAAGCCAGAGATGTTGTTTAAAAGCATCAGGCAGTTCAATCTGGGCTCTGACTTGATCAAGGCGATGAGTCGCTGCTGCAAGTTGTGTGCTGAGGAGTCTCTCCCATATGCCTGACGGCTGTTTCTAGCAAAGGATGGCTTGCAGCAAGGGTGGAGACCTGCAGGGTGGGGCTGACTGCAGCACACTCACCAGCCACGCATTCTAACCTGACTCGGAGCCTGAAGGTTTC
>NW_010408784.1:4720-10920 GCF_000710305.1 Buceros rhinoceros silvestris | reverse complement strand
GGAATTATCTTCGGACAGCTCCAGCGAGTGAGACCACAATGAGACAAGACTGCCTGGTGCTAAGGCACTTATAAATTGGCCACTCATAAACTGGGCACTGTACCTGTTCGTGGTTGCCATGTCAGGCACTGGAGGGAACAAGTGTAATCAAATAAGGGCATTTCAGATGCGCAAGATCAGCCAATTAAAATAATAATGATATGCTGTAGCTAACAAGACTGAGGCTGTGTTTTATGGGGGCCAGGGCATGCATCCAGCTTCTGGTCAAAGCTGTTGTTTTTTCAGGGTCATAGAATCATAGAATTGTCTGACTGGAAGAGACCTTTAAGATCATCGAGTCCAGCCGTTCACCCTGCACTGCCAGGGTCCCTAAACCATGTCCCTCAGCACCACATCAACACGTCTGTTAAACACCTCCAGGGATGGGGACTCCGCCACCGCCCTGGGCAGCCTTTTCCAATGCTTCACAACCCCCTTAGTAAAGAAGTTCTTCCTGATATCTAACCTAGATCTCCCCTGGCACAACTCAAGGCCAGTTCCTCTCGTCCTGTCACTTGTTACATGGGAGAAGAGTCCAACCCCCACCTCTCTACAACCTCCTGTCAGGCAGTTGTAGAGAGCAGTGAGGTCTCCCTTCTTCTGCTAAGGAGACTGGAAGAGAAATTCTCCCTGATAGCAGGGAAGGGCTAAGCATCATTAAAGGTTATTGCATGTTTTGTGTAAAACCGGAGCCTTGAGTCATGGCACCACTGAGCTGGCAAGGAGTCCTGGCTGGGGTTTAGAGCTTCACATTTCTGGATCAAGAGTACCAGCCAGGTTTTGTTCCCTCGAAGCATCTTGCTGAGCAGCACCCCTTTACAAGAGGATCAGGGTGGCTGAGAAGCATGAGCAGAGTCATCCAGATGACCGGTCGCAATCATCTGCTGACTTCAGAGTCTCTCCGTGGGCAGCAGAAGGGCCCTTTTATGGCATTATGTTTACCAAAGCTGCCTGGAGGAGGTTATTTAAATATCAGAGGTTTGAACCATGCTCTTGACATAATTTTTCTCCATCTGCAGCCTAAATACCAGCCCCTTCTCTGAACTGAATGACTCTTGTGGTTAGTTGCGTGCTTTTAAGGTGTAATTGTTCCCTTTGTGAGCTGCTGTGCCCTTTAGAGCTGCCCAGCCTGATTTCTACAGCAAGAGTCCGGCATTTACCAGACCCTCCATGAGAAACACAGCAGCTTTGGAAGCGTACGCAGACATTGGGATACGGGCTGGATCTGCATGAAGTGGGGACTCACAGAACAGGACAGGGATGTTTCCCCATTGATTCTTCTGAAATACATTTATTTTCCTTATGTACAGTCTTGAGCCACGTCTGTGGCTCAGGAGAAGGAAAATCTAAGACCCAATAAAATTGGCAGCTTCCAATACTGAAGAAAATTTGTCTGGGAAATATTCGTAAGAAGAAACTTAACCATCCGTGTGCTGGATCCTTTGACTCTTGTGGGCAAGGGCTAGTGCATCCACATGTGGTGGCTTAAGGTGTTACTGTCCCAGTGCTGTACCCTGTCCCTCTGCCTCATCTCCTTCGCTTCAGTGGGTGGAGACATGGGTCTGCAAAAACGCTGTAGGAGGTATGGCAGCAGCAGAGGCTGAAGCACACGATCCCCGGCAGCTGTGAGAGCTCAGAGGTTCAGTTCAGCGCGTGGCTTTTGGAGCCATCCTGACCACCTCCTGAGGTTGTGTCTCATCCAAAATCCTTGTTGCAGTTTGGTAGGAACCTGGCGAAAATACATCGTGGTACTTGCCCCTTGGTGGTGGTGGCACCTTGGAAATTGAGCTGGCCCATCTTCCTGGAGGGGACAGAGCTGACCTCACTTGGTCAGCTTGGTATCTCTTGGCTTTCCTGCAGAGCTGTTGGAGGTCATCTGTGCTTGAGGTGCCATTCTCCACTTGGCCAAGCTCAAGAGAGGGCGGTCACTGTAAAAATGTCTTAGACTGGTCAGATTCACCAAACATGCACTAGTTTTGTCAGCATTGTGTGTCCATGCTCCCACAGTGGTGGTGGACCCTGATAGTGGACCTGGCATGAAGCTATGGTGTTTTTCCATAAATTCAAGTCATCAGGGTGAGCTTGTGCTGAGTCAGTGCTTTGACTGAGGGAGCTGTGGAAATTTTGATCCAGTCCAAGATAACCTGAAACGGAATTTGTATGTTAGAACAGAATAGGTCCTGCTGGAAGCGACCTACAATGATCGTCTTGGTCCAACTGCAAGATCTTGTGGCTTGAACACTGCTGTCAGCTGGGGCACAGTGCAGATACTTGCAGGATTGTGAAATGGCTCTGTAGGGTTGACACACCCCAGAGCAGAGCTTGTAGAAGTGACAGGCTGTTTTCCCCCGGTTCCTCGGCAAACCTCAGCACTACCAGTCAAATCCGTTTCAAAACCCTTCACTTTTGACTAGAGAGATTATTTGTGCAAAGAACTACTTGAGTTAACAGCACTGAAAGCTCAAGGTAAGTTTACAGCAAGAACTTGCACTTCAAAGCGGCAGCACGTCTTTTTCAGCTAGACAAGTCTACTCTCACCAAATCCTTAATGGCATGGAGTAATTGGTTGAAGTGACAAGTAGATTTTGTGGCAGGAGAAGTGGTGAAGAAGTTTATAGAGAAGGGTTTGAGATGATTGTTCAGTGGGAGGGCTGTAGGGCCTGTGGAGGATGAGCAGTGGTGGTGGGAGCAGTTGCTCCCATGTTGGGTGAATGCATGGTACTGTGCCATGCAACACTACAGGCGTGGGGATGAGTGGCTGGAAAGCTGCCCAGCAGAAAAAGACCTGGGAGTGTTGGCCGACAGTGGCTGAAGAGGAGCCAGCAGTGTGTTCAGGTGGACAAGAATGGCATCCTGGCTTGTATCAGCAATAGTGCGGCCAGCAGGACCAGGGCAGGCTTCATCCCCCGCACTTTGCACTGCTGAGGCAGCACCTCAAATCCTGGATTCAGTTTGGGCCCCTCACTCCTGGAAGGACATTGAGGGGCTGGAGCATGTCCAGAGAAGAGCAATGAAGCCAGTGTGGGGTCTGGAGCATAAGTGCACTGAGGAGCGGCTGAGGGACCTGTGTGGGGCGGGGAGGGGGAGACACAGTGGAGGTGGTGTGGTGTGTGTTAGCCTCAAGGAAAGGAGAGGGGAGACCTTCTTGCCCTTGACAGCTCCCTGAAAGGAAGTTGGAGTGAGGGTGGGTCAGCCTCTTTTTCCATGTAACAAGTGACAGGTCAAGAGGAAATGGCCTCAAGTTGTGCTGAGGGAAATTTGGGTTGAACATTAGGAAAAATTTCTTTACAGAGAGGGTTGTCAGGCATTGCCCAGGGAGGTGGTGGAGTCCCCATCCCTGGACACATCTACAGACATGTAGATGTGCTGAGGGACATGGTTTAGTGATGACCTGGCAGTGCTGCGGGAATGGTTGGACTCAATTATCTTAAAGGTCTCTTCCAAGCAAAAAGATTCTGTGATTATGTATGTTTGGTTCGCGTGGGGCTGGAGTTTCTTCCTGTAAAAAGCTGGTTGTAGTGTTGTGAAAGGGAGAGGTGGGACAGCCCAGCTCGTGTTAGAAGTCAAGGGCAGGTGTGCAGCCATCCTCTGCTGCATGAAGCTTCTTATCCTGTTGATGCCTTTTACTTCATGTAAAGTCTCTTTTATCACTATAAATGAGTTGCTCTGCAAATTGCAAATGTGGTTATTAAATGAACCTTCTTTTTTAAGTGAGTTTTGAAACCTTTTGATGTTTGAATGGTCCCATCATGTGATTCCACGGCCACAAAATTGTGCTTCTTATTTTCAAAAGGAAAAACTCAAACCTGGGAAGAAATTCCCATGAGGGAAGTTTAACAGCTTTCAAAGCATTCTGCAGCACTTCTTCATTGTGTGTGGGCAGGAAGATTTCTCTCTCCTCAAAACAGGCAGGCTCTGCAAAATCCTTCTGGGTTTTGAGAGAGCCTCCAGACCCATGGTCCCTTCTGATGGTGCCATGAAATTATCTGGACCACAGGAAGCCACCAATGCTGTGATCCATCTTGAGAAAGAATCTTCATGTGGCTTCCTTAGCAGTGGGCATAGCTGGGGTCTTCCTGGTGTTCAGGGATCCCCCGCACATCGTAGTCAGAGCACCTGGTTGTGCCCAAGAGCTGCAAAGTGTCTAGAGAAGCTTGGGGAGCTGCTTGGTCCTGACTGAAGTACCTCTTGCAATGTGTGCCACAGCTTGGGGACTTCTGGAGCCTGGTGCACCCAGCTGTTCCCTGCCACTTACCTTTCCTTGTGCTGCCTTTTCAAATAAATAAAGAAACAAACACATAACTCCTGGGGTGAAACTCTCAAAGGCTTCTGTCATCTAAGAGACCTAACAGTGAGTACCAGCCAGGGTGGCAGAGGGAAAAATTTCCTGATGTTGTCTTGTGCAGCTCCTTCGATTCACAGTCCTATGCCTCTAGTCAAGCAGATTAAGACATGAGAGCTTGTGGGACTTGGAACTGGTGAAAAAACCCACGTGATCTCTTGCTGCCAAGCGAAGAGGCCTGATAGCTGTCCAGATGGTACGTCAAACCCAACTGCTGTGCCTGTGGTAAACCTCGACCACTCCTTGTCTGCCAAAAAGCAGGACAAGCTGCAGCAGCTGGGCTCCTCTCCGCCTGGCAGTGATGAGTCGGGACACTCAGCTTCTCGGAGAAGAGCAGTAGCAGCTCCAAAGTCCTGCTCACAGCTTGGAATCATCTCTGATTCCTTCGTTACATGTTGGATTAGGTTAGGACTTAGCAGCCTCCAGCTGAGCCTGCAAGAGATAACCTATGTCTGTGCCCCTGTAAGAGCTTGCAGTTGAATGGGAGGCGATGGGCAGACAAGGTGACTTCAGATTTTGCCAGCAGCTCATTGCTGCACATTTTTGTCTTCTGGAGTGAGAGCATGGCATGGAGATGCCCAAGAGAGTATGTGCTTCATCTTAACATGGTTCAGAGCATAGGCACAAGCAGGCACAGGTGGAGACCTGTCTCCAACAGCTCTTTCAGGAGCACATGACAGCCAGAGCCTCTGTCAGAGCAAGCATAGCTGTCAGTGAGCTGCCAGGTGGACTTCAGTCCTCGTGGGCCCTTCAGTCCCGGGATTTTCTGATTCTGAGGCCTCCGGGGACAGTATCACTAGCTAATGCAATTTGAGACCCATCACTCAGTGGAACCACGTGGGAATTCAGCACTGACTCGCTCCCACCTTTGTTGAGCCATTGCTTTTGCTGCCAGAAGAACTGCTGTGCTCAGGTGTGTGTTCCCATCTTTTTCTTACACTAAAATGTTCGTTTTCAGTGATGAAATGCCATCACATGCAACAAAGCCCTGGCTGTCCTCTCAACCAGCGAGCCATGCATTTGTCCTGCTGCAAATTGTCCTAACCAGGTAGTGCCACAGTCCCGAATGAGGCATCCCCACAGCAGAGAGTGGACAGGCAGGTGAGGAGTGGATCAGCTTGGGTAGACCTCCTGTAGATAGAGCTGTGTGTGAATTTAAGGGTGGGGTAAGGACAGAGAAGAGGTGCTCAGCCAGCCAGGGTGGGGTTGTTCATCTCCTCCTATGACTACACATGGAGGTCTGCTCCAGGGGTGGAAAACTTTGCAGCCTCCACTGGGTACATGAAGGTATCTCCATTAGCTGCAGTGGGAGCCTGGAGAGGGGACTTGGATGTGGACACTTGCGGTTTGCTGGGCTGCGACCCTTCCTGGGAGTTATGTCTGCTTCCTTTGGTGAAGCCCCATCTACAGAGCATCTCCCATGATGGATTTAGGTGGCAGAGTGATGTGCCAACGCTGAAACATGGTTTTCAGTGCAAAGCCAGGTGCATCCTGGGAGAACCATGTGCAACCTGTTACCTGCGTGAGAGGCAAGCTCGCCCCTCAGGAACCATTGCGGAAGGAAGCAAGCCCCAAGTGGGAGTCTGTTTTTCTACCAACTCCGAATTCAAAAGGAGCTGTGAGTGTAGAGACAGCTGAGCGACAGCACGGCCTCCGCTTTCCCTCTGCACCAGGAATTCCACTAAAAGGGCTGTTTAGCATTTTGTTTAAAATATTAAATTTCCATTTAATAGTGTCACGCATGAAGTTAGGGTGCAGCTTGTGATTATTCACACCTAAGCGCACATCCCAGGCTGGGCATTACACTTCCCTGTGCTAC
>NW_010408784.1:0-4616 GCF_000710305.1 Buceros rhinoceros silvestris | reverse complement strand
CTGCTGGGTTAGTTTGTGGGCAGGAATATCTTTTTCCATGTTGGTGGGACAATCAGCATTGCACAGAGGATGAAATGAAATACTTCACTGGGTCCTGGGACATGTAGATTTAGCATTCAGCTACCCAGTAACCTCTTGCTGAGTTTCTGGGGACAAGTTCTGTTGGCTATGAGATGTTTGTGCTCTGTCTGCCACAGCAGGGCAGTCTGGGTGTTATTTTTATAGCAGCATCAAATAACTCTGTCTACAGATTTTTGGAGGTAGCAGGGAAAGGGATGGTAGCTGGCTCTCTTAAGTGTGACTTGTAGATTATCTGCATTCAGGGTCATGTCATACAAGAGATGCTAGAGATGCTGGGTGGCTCTGCAGCCTCATGTGTGGCTCCATCCACCCCCGCTGCTGCCGCTCTCTGGTGTCCTGGTGTTGGGCAGATCTCCATGGACATTTTCAGTGATGGGTGTCTTCACTGGAGACATTCATATTTGGTTTAGATGAATCCTACCCAAGAGCTGTGGTGACAGCCACTGCCCGTGCTTACAGGAGGGGTGTAATTTCTTACAAAAAATAAACTGTTTCCCATTGCAAGGATCTGCTGGCCTTTAATAAGAAGATTTTGGGTGGATGTGATCCCTGAAACGTGTGCTCCATCTCAGCATCACTTCCCCATTTCAAGTTACCACAAGTATTTGTTGAAGAACTCATTTTTGTTGAAGAACTTATTTTTGTTGAAGAACTTGTGTTTGTTGACCCTGTCTGTGTTTTGTGCCACCCATTCCCTGCAGCCCTTCTCCATTTCAATGCTCAGAGTGTGTGGAGTCGCAAAGCATGGAGGTGGAAATGGACAGCCACACTCCTGCAGCCTAGAGAACCTGCTACCTTGCTTTACTTA
This sequence comes from Buceros rhinoceros silvestris, assembly GCF_000710305.1. NCBI lineage: Eukaryota > Metazoa > Chordata > Aves > Bucerotiformes > Bucerotidae > Buceros > Buceros rhinoceros. The sequence continues at coordinate 3,727 of NW_010408784.1, read as the reverse complement.
AAACCTGCAGTCCTGAATTTGATCGAGTGCAGTCCTAGAAGAAAACTGCATTAGGTTACGGCTCTACTGGTGACCACAGATATACAGGTATTTAGCGGAGAGACAGTGACTTGGAGAGTTGCTCAATCCCATCTTGAGGCAGGTGTCCCAGGCCACTTCCAACCACCGTCCTCCCCCGGCCTCCTTCACAGCTTGTCTCAAAATGGCAATAACAATGCTCTCATGCCCATCATCATACCCCACCTTACGTGGCATTTGAGAGCAGATGTCCAAAAGCGCTTGAAGCACCAACTTTGTACTGGCTGCTGTTCTGTTTCTGCTGTGAAGTGTCATGTCACACAGGCTTGGGAAACAAAGCAAGGACAACCAGGTGGTGGAATGGCTCAAAAGCCTCTTCTGTTTGCTGTTTGCCCTTGAAAGGCAAAATCATGTCACGGAGGAAAGGTGAAGGCATGAGAAAGCTCCTTGTGACTTTGACACCTGAGTTTAGGAAGTTAATTCATAACCTGCCTCACCACACTCCCAAATCCTGCACCTTGCTAGAACTGTATCAAAAAGGGGAATGTGAAGAGTTCAGAGCATCATCCAGAGGTTTTCTATCTCTGCTTGATGGTGTCCCTGTTCATGCATCACAGTGGTCTCCATCATGAGGCATCTCACACAGAATTTCCAACGTTTGTGCAGGTAAAATCGCGATGACTAAAATAAAGGAGATCTTCACAGGGAGCCTTGGGTCAGGTCGACAAGGAAGCAATGAGCTCGCAGGCTTAATCAAAGGGAAGATTCTAATAAGATGTTGTGTTTTCTGGCTGCTCATAGCAATGGGGATGCCACCACAAATGAATAAATGCATCACGCGTTTTAAACCTCCTGTACAAGAATTTCTGCAGGGAGGATAATAATGGCACAAGCTCGACGACATGCAAGGAGGTCCTGAGACAAACAAACTCCCATGGATAACCAAGAACAAGAAGGGGAAAGGAAGGGGAGAAAAAGCCAGCTGGGTTGGAGCAGAACTGAGTCCTGGAAATACTCCAGGCTTTGGAAATTGGTAGGCGTCTGGTTCTTGATGGATCCCTCATGGAGCTTAACAAAGAGTGGAATATAAAGATATGTTAATACCTTTTCTTTGGGCATTGTTTGCCTCTGCTGTGGACTACAAGACTTCATCCTCAAGCCTAAAAATAGGGATAATTGATGTGATCCTAACCCACGGGAACATGCCAGCTGACTTCACAGATTATAGCCTGTCTCCTCTACACCTGGAGGTCATGAGGTGGCATGCAAAGGGGGTGTTTATGGAATGCTGCCTCCCTGATCGTCATATGTGATGAAATAACAGCGAGTGATGGGAGCGGGGGATGGGTGGACTGATTTGGAAACCCATTGGTCTTTGCGAGAAGTGCTCTGGAGGTGGATTTCAGGAATCTGATACCTTCTCTAGAGGGCTGCACATAACTGTGGGCTGCTGTAGAAGACAGCTGATCAGAAGGAAAGGAGGTGACTTCTCTGTCTGAATTTAAGATGTCTTAAATTATCTGCTGCTCTCTTTTCACTATAGATGCAATCAATGCAGACCCCTGCGCTCAAGCTGAAATTCCCTCCATTTTAAAAATTAATGATGCTCTTTGCAAGAAGTATCCAACTCTGAGGTGCACCTCCACATTAATCTGAAAGAGGACATCTCCACCAATGTCCTCGCAGTAGGGGTGGCCTTTGTTGCCTGCTGAGAGCCATTAGGGTGGTCTAGAATCCAGTCTTTTCCTCAGGATGACAGGATTATTTTTTCTTTTTAATTAGTGCCAGTGGGATCGGAACAAAGACTTTGTGATGTAGAAACCACTGTTTGCAAAGAGTCTTCATCAAAGAAGAGTGGCCTGCTGGTCACCAGTGCCTGGCTTCAATGAGGGTCATCCAGGATGTGTTGAGCTCTATCATGCAATCCAGCAGTCAGTAGATTTTTTTCCTTACCATGCCTACACTAGCATTGCCACCCCAAAGACATTCTAGGCACATCTAAACTGAGTGTTTTGATACCCAGCGCGACCAAGGACCTTTCCCAACAGCTAGTTTGGATGTTACTACCCTGTTCTGGATGCCAAGATAGTTTAATAGAGAGTTTAATTAATAGAGTTTAATAGATAGTTTAATAGAGACACTCAGCAGAGGCTGTTGAAAGGTCCCTGGCTCTAGTTTTCTCCTGGTGCTGCTGCAACCACCTTTACCAGTTGACAGCAAGAAGAGTCAAAAATAAAACCATTCAGTGAAGAGTCCAGATTGGGAGAGGGAGGAAGGGTGATGACTGGCTGATTCATCCCGTGTCCATGTTCTGACAGGGGCATCCACTTTGGGAACATGAAAATGGGCAGCAGGAGGACTCAGGGCTGCAAAGGGGATACTGGTCTGTGCTCAGATCATCCTACAGCTGGGTGTGGAGATCAGCAGTGACCTAACTAGCCATGAGGCTGGAGATTTTAAAGCTCTTCTGGGCAGAGTCCTCATGCGTAGCCTAACTGTCTTTATTAGGTCTGGTAGATGCTACTGAAAAATTAATTATGCACTTATGGGTCTTAGTTAAGGAGTCTGCTCTGGGAGGTGAGTGAAGGTCCCTCTTGCCGGGGCCTGAAAACCTGGAGAGCTAAGTGTTGGTTGCTCTTTATTCCCTTTTATTTAGCATCTATATTTAATGTTTTGCCTTTTTCAACGGCTTTGCAAACACGAACGAATTAATTGGAAAGTTACTGCAGTGCACAGAATAAGCAGAGCTCTGCTAATTATTTAGGGTGGGGTGTTGACGTATCTCCGTTCAACAGGGTACTTTAAGTGTTTGTGTTTACTTCCTTCCAGTCAAAGTGCTGCTTTCAGCTGTGCTTCACTCACGGGGGAAATCCAAGATTCAGCAAAACTGCTTTCTGAAGGGGTTTTCTTAGAAAGGAAAACCAGAACCTCAGTGCTCTAGAAAGAAGAGTTACTCTGATGCATTTAATTTCCTGATTTAAAATGAGTTAAACTTGTCCTTCTACTTCTTTTCTCTTTCTCTTTTTTGAAGTCTGATCAGAGAACATTAAAAATATACCTGTTTGGGAATGTATCTCTATTTAATTGCATTGCAGCAAATGAGACCATTTTCATAAATCCTCCATGCACATTTTAGACCTTAATCGAGTGGTGATCCCTCTGACAGTGACTCATGGTGAGCTGGGTAATTTCACCCCTCTTGGAATAAGGCTTGTTCCTTAGAAGTGATTCATGAATTAGGAATTGTAGGTCATTTTGTCATTACTGTCACTGTGAGGTGTGTTTCTCTCTTGCATCCATGCCCAAGAGATTGTTTTCCAAGTGTCTTTCTCTGCCTCTTGACCTTATCCATCCAAAATCTCCTTGTGATATTAGTGCGAACATGGTGGAGCAGAAAATGTATGCAGGGGGAAATTGAGTTGCTTTTGGTGGGTTAACCTGAATTTGTGGCTCATTGCACCCTCCAGACACACAAAAATTGATGGGAACTGAGCTTGCCTTTCCCATCATTGTGGCTTCAACTTGTACTCTGCTTCTGTGCTGGTTACTTGTGGATAATTCTGTGAATTAGCCCTTGAAACAAATGGGGCCAGTCAGAATAGTCCATGTGTCTTTTACCTCTCTGCGTGGACACCTCCAGCTTACCCTAGGGACCTACCTTGATGGGAAACCCTACAGCATCTCAGAATCACAGAATCACAGAATCATC
>NW_010408783.1:7231-20261 GCF_000710305.1 Buceros rhinoceros silvestris | reverse complement strand
GTCCCAGCTGCGGGCGGCATCCGGAGAGAGTCCCGGCCGCCCTCCCTTTTGCACGGCAGTTCGTTTACCTGGCGCTTAAGGTGGTTTAGTTCCTCGTGGTCCTCTTTGGCACTGCTCAGCGTGAAGCCAGTCAGCGTGGCGAAACCGCCCCCCGGCTGACGCCTGCCTGCCTTGCCTCTTTTTTCCCCCTCTGAGCAATATGAATTCACCTTACTTTATATAACTGGTTCCTGCAACAGACTGCCGTTAGAACCCCGTTTGGATAGCGTGTGGGCGTTAGAGGGTGACACACCTTTTTATTTAATAGCTGCGAGAAAACGGCACAGGCGGTTAACACGATGCTGAATTATGTGCTCGTAAACTTCGAATAATTCACTAGTGAGTAATTGTCAGGTCTTATCGTCCGCTTGATTTTGTTCTGCCAAACCAGGTACCTGTGAAGCAGCAGGTAGAGTGCTCATATTGCCTGCACTTCAGACCTCACACCTTTTCCTTTGGAACCACAGCGCTGATTCGCACTGGTTGGAGAAATGTTTCAAACGCCTCAGTTACATATCCCGAGCGATGAAGAAAGGCCTGGAGCATGGTATCTGTATATGAGAAGCAAGGTGTAAACCACACAGGCTGTTCCGGTATTCTTTTGTAATTTGACTTGAAAGCAAGTTCCCTTGAAAGATGAGCGTATGATGGTTTCAAGTTGAACCCCCCAAACATGCTATAGTAATGCTGCGTCCCAGGTATGTCATAGGGAAATTAATGTAGTGATATTTTAGTTATTTCTATCCCTCTTTGTTCCAATTATATTACCATTGTCAAAATATATTTTTTTGCAACTCTCCGAATATAATCACATGACACTATCCTTAACAGCCTGCATGGACAAATGTTATAAAAATGCATTTGCCACTGGGTAATTTCAATTTCTTACACATATGGCACTTCACAGTCTCAGATTATATTTTCAGCACTGTCAGCTTCTGTGTAGCTTAACACGAATTACCCCAATTCCCTTTCCAGTCTCTGACAAAGTCTATTCGGATTATAATTTTTTTCCTAGGGCAGAATTTTTGTGCTTCTTTGTCTACTATCCTCTGAATTAAAATATTATATTTTCAGTTATTTTTTATTTTCCCAGGTGTGTTTAGTTTGGATTTCTCTGTGCTGGTTACCCAAGTCAGTATGAATTTTTGCTGTTGCAGGTTTAATCTAAACTAGATGTTACAGAACTGAAATTAAAGAAAATGTGCTTTATGACATTAAAAACCCCACAAGTTAATGTTTTTTTTTTCTCAGAGAATCAGTAATAATTTCCTATTTCATTGCAAATATTGGGTATGTGGAGGTGCACCAGGAGGAAGAATTATATCAAAGATGTGCTTTGGCTGTTCTTGTGAAGGCTGCCAGCATTTCTTAACCTTACAAGAAATGGGGTATTTCCTGCAAATGCAGCTGTGCATTGGGTTTGGAAGCTGAAATCTCAAGGCAAACCATCCTGGTGGAGAAGAAGGAAAAGGGGAAGAAAGATGGAAACAGGAAAAACCAAGGTGCAGGAGAGCTTGGCCTGAGTGGACAGGGAGATAAGGACAAAAAGTTGAGTAGGGAGTGATGGGGAGGTGATGCGAGAATTCCAGGAGCAGAGCGAGTGACACTGTGGGAGAGAGGAAGCCCCTTTCCTCAAGCAATGAAGCAGAAGCCAGGACTGGTGGGTAGAGAGGAGGATGAGAAGCCCAAGAGGAGGGAGGAAAGACTGGAGGTAGGTCAGACAGGAGTGAGCACGCAGAGGATCGGGCTTGCAGGGAGGAGAGGGAAGGATCTTTGCGACTATTCAGAGCCTCAAGTTTCTCAGACCTTGCTGTACGTGGTCTGAGAATACATATAATACATGTCGTTGCATATAAAATTACTCATTTCCTCAAGGGACAGGGGTCTGTACAAATGCTGGATTTCTGTGCTTGCAGAATAACTATATAGGTGTCAGTGTGAAACCATAGGATAGAATTCAGTTTTCGTTATTTATTCCATCATTGTTTTTTAAATGTCGCAAGAAAAGCAAAAAGGAGACAAAAAAATGCTATATGAGAAACATAAAACTAAAACTGAGAATTGTAAAATCAAGCTCCTAAATGGGGAGATGCTATAAAGGTTGTAAGTGAGATTTCACTCTGGTGAAACAGAATGGTTATTTCTTTGACAGATCTAAGGCAACATGCTTTTCTTCCACTAGTGCCATAATATTTTTAGCGATGCCCTTCTCAATTATGCCAATGTACAAGAAATATAGAGATATTCTTAATTAACAATGGGCATTAAAACACCAGGAGCTGTCAGTTACATTCTTGTTTTCTGCAGTCCCGTTGTTTGTACCAATGTGTACAAACGGGAGCAACTGTGGGAAACCTCAACGGAAAACAGGCAGAGTTTTTACAAAAAGTTGGCTGTGGAGTCACTTCCTTTGCCAAATCAGCCACGCCTGGTGCTGATACCCCTTTCCCAGAGACTGCAGCAAGGACAAGTCTCTACTGGAAAACTAGTGAATGACAGCATCCAGACGCAGGGCACTGAAATGCAGCACCATGAGATAAATAAAACAAGCTGCTTTGAATATTTTAATTTCATGTTTTAACGTGTTTTGAAGACTGGTGGATGTTATAGAAGAGCATTTTGTGAAGGATTCCACAGCACACTTCTTCAATCAATATGTAAGAGATTGTAATAGACATCTCAAGTATATGTGACATTATCCAGCACCACAAAGAAAGAGTCCTCTCCAGGAGGATAATACTAGTGATAATTAGTATTAGTACTAATTTAATTTTTAATCATTAGTGTTAATACTATTAATCTTAACTAAAATAGCAAAAACAAAGAACTTTTGTGGTAACGGTGCACACAAAAACCCAGCTCCTGCATTTAAAAAAAAAACAAACCAAAAATAGGAAAAAAAGCCCTTTACAGATCCTAAAGGTTAAGTTAAAAAAAGTGAGGAGATGAGATAGGAAAGTATGCAAAAGCATGCATATAAAAACTATTTTCAGTAGCCGCTGGCCCTTCACAGCACTTTTGACAGTAAGTTCTTATTTTTGTGCTTTGTAGCCCAAGCTATGTCCAGTAAGCAGTCTTTTTTTAAAATGTTGAACTATGATTAGGGCACCATTTATGTTTACTTTCAAAACACTCTCCAGTACTTAACTGGATGGGCTGAAATTTTGGTGCATTCACTCTGGCCCTGCAGCAAAGCTTTGTGTTCTTTCTGAAGATGCTGAAACATTTCTGTATTGCCATTGGGGAGATGACAACCATGCAACTTAGGGCCACTCAATGCTTTAAAAAGCAGCGAAATGTTTTGCTGCTCAACTTCTGCTGTCATTTCCAGCACATGTATGTACATCCATGCTATAAATCCTGGGAAGCACAATAAACGGCTCTGTATTTAGCTACAGGGTAGGCAAAACTCTCTCAGTGAATAGTTTTTTGCCAAATTTATAGATAAGCATCAAATCAATGAAACCTACCAGTTGATTTTGATAATGCATCCAAAATAGTTTCACCTGAAAACAATTAGTTGTTTTGAAAGTTGGGCTATTTTGTTTCAACATCACATTTTAAGATTTTGCTATTTTTAAAGATTAAAAAACACAGAGAAAGTAAATGATTTTTTTTTCTTTTTCCCCAGCCTGTTAATAAAAATATCAGTTCTCTCTCTAAAGATGTAGTTCTAACCCTTTGTGACATTTTTAGGGTAACATGATAGTTTCAGAGAAATTATAAACAAACCAAAGGTTTTTCTTTGGAGTTTCAGACCTTTGGTGGATGATCTAAGTTTTCTGTTAACTTTGCAGGAAACGTATCAATTGCAAAGTTCAAGGCCTTATCCTATGCATTTTTTATTTATGTTCCTTCCAGACAGCGTTAAGTAATAGACAACAAGAAATTATAAATTGTGGTGTGTATGTAGTGCAAATGTGTCTTTGTCTAGAGTAATGCAGTCTTTTAATCTTTGAACAGATCTTAACACATAGCTCAGTTGTAAATCTACCCACTAATTCTCCTTCAGAATGACTACAGTACAGAGAGGACTAATTTCTAAACAGCAAAAATCCCTTTACAGGTGAATTCTTGATGCCAGATTTCCAACTATAATTCTTCATTCTTATTGGAAGGAGTCTGAGTGTGTCAACATTCTTGCTGATGTTTGCTGCTGAATGCTTTGTTATAAACTGAACATAATTAAATGTAAGTAGACTGGTATTTCATCACGGCTCAAGGGTATAAGGCTAACACATTCTCTCTCTTGTTATCTCTCCAGTCCTCTTTCTTCTTACATGAAAAGAATGCAAAATATCAACATTCTTTAGGGTTTGGAAGTCTTATGACCTCTCCTTAGGAAATTGCAGCATTTGAACAATGGTGGAAGGGTTGTTTTGCTTTTCAGTTGTGTTCCAGAATCATGTCTGTTTTAATGAGTATATTTTCAAAATACCTGTTGGCTGAGCGCTAAAGGTTATAAGACATTTTTAAAGTATGCATCTATATTTTATTTTTCTTTGCACAAATATTCAGTTTGTTTACCAGTTTTCAACTTTTACCTCTTGTCCAGACTGCATAGTTTAAATGAATTTATTTTAGTTGCTAGTATTACAATTTGTATAGTTTTCACAGAAGTCTAGTTCTATGTTCAGCAATTATCCTATGTTAAGTGTTTGTCAAAATATCGTTAGAAGGTTTTTCATGCTTGTACCAGGTCTGGCTGGGATGGAGGTAATTCTAGCAGCTCTTACACTGCTGTGTTTTGGATTTGTGGCTAAACCAGTGTTGATAACACAGCAGTGTTTTGGCTATTGCTGAGCAGTGCTTGCACAGCATCAAGGCTTTCTTGTTTTCCCTCTCTGTGCCCCTCAGTGGGTGGAAGAAACGGAGGGAGCGAACAGTTGTGGGAGTGCTTGAATGTTGGCGCAGGTCAACCCACCACAACGCTGAACTGTGGGAAGCTGAAATCCAGGTCTGACCATCTCTCAGTTCCAGCTTGTGAGTTGGAACTCCTACACTGTTCCATAGAATCCATCCGCCATGTGCTGAGAGCAATGGCTATGGACGGATCTTCTTCAGTAGATATTGCCAGGTCCTGCTCGATGAGGAAATTCTTATTGTGCTACATATGCATTGTAGAGGTCATTTTCCTCCAGATTTACCTTTCCTGAGAACCTCAAAAACTCTTCAGATTGTGCTTTTATAGGCCCTTTGGTGCAAACCAGGCCTGCATCCCTTGACTTGGCCCTTACTCAGGATCCATTGGTGCAAAGGCGTTGCCCTGAGCAATCCACTAGCTGAGAAGCTATTTTCCCAGACAAACCTGAAATTGAAATGAATTTTGTCACATACATTTACTAAGGCATTCTGTGTCCTTATTTGGAATGAGATGTAATACCATCAGCACAGTACCACAGGCTCCTCACAAGTTTGTGTTACGGGAATCACGTTGCACATTAGCAGATAAGCCTCTTTTGTATATGACCACCAAATTTTGCTGTGCTTAGTGCACCATGCCTTTGTGCAATTGCTGCCACTGTGCTTACAAGATGTAAGCATCCCCCAGCAACACCTGCTGGTGTTTGAAGGCCCCATTGTCCTTCTAATTTCTATCTTCCCATCCTGTGGCAGCATGGGATGGTCCTGTGTTTACCTAGCTTGTTTACCTTCTCAAGGTAGCTTCTGAGCAGAAATCCTCTGTCCCCTTTGTGGCTCTAGGGACTTCTTACCTCCCTGCTGTCATAGTCCACTACCACATTGTTGTGCTTCCTTTCCAGCAAAGTCCTGAGCAGGAGAGTAAGCTACCAATGCTTTCCACTTCCTGTTTTATCACCTGTACCGCATTTTGATGAATTACCGAAGGCTGTACTAGCCACCGAGCAACCTATGGGTTTCTTGAAAAAATAGTGTCCCTGGATCTTGAATCCCAGCAAATCGAAATCATGATGGTGAGATGGTAATAGCTGAAATACCAATGTGGTGTTACAATTTGCAAGCCGTATTACAAGGCCATGAGGAAGAATGACTGATACTGTTAGGTCAAGGAAAATGTGTTTTAAAGAACTAATCGAGGGTCACCACCATCATTTATGGACACTCTGCAAGGATAAGAGCCCCCTCTTCCACCCCCTGGATGGATCATTCCGAATTCATCACATCCTTTTGTCGATATCTGTCCTAGAGGAGTAAAGGGACTTATAATCCTCTTGCAAGCACCTCATTTGTTATTTTTTTACAGGCCATTTCTTTCCAACTCTATACTGATTTTAACTTCTTGGCTGTTACAGTACTCCTGGTTCCCCCTCAAGGACAACTCTGCTAGAAATATTGCCTGTTATGGTCATCCTGAAACAGAGCCTTAAATTCATACAGATTAACTGGGAAAGTTCTGGCTCCCCAAACTACCTCAACCTTGTGCCCAAGGATTACTGCTCCTTTCTTGCCCTTTTCATCTACAACTTACCGCCCTGCTTGCCCTTTTCCATGGCACAAACTTAATCTTAGTTTCCAAACCTGAGTCTGGCACAGCAGTGCGGTATTTTATACGCTGCCTAAGACACGGTGCTCTATGTTGAAATCAAACTGCACTTTTGTCATCATCAACAGCCACAAGTTACACATCACTCCACTGTCCCCTGAACATCATTTAATTCTTGTCTAAATTCAATCACAGCTTAGAAGTGCATCCTTCAAAGACTCTGTATGGCCTGCCTCTGCTCCTGACAGACTTCTTGCAAAGGCTTCTCCTTTCTCAGTGTCCTGGTGTAGTATAAAACCAGTCTGACTGACATATGAAACAAACCAATGACGGTGTTCCTCCCCCTGCACGTCACTGCGCCTCATTGGCTGTGGAGCTCCTTGGCGGGACGGTGTCTCTTTAAGAAGCTCCGTGCGGCTCGTGCCTTTTCTGGCTGCCTCTGGGACGAGCGGCTACCCACCTGCGCTCACGCCATTGACGTTTGCCACCCTGGCACTGGAGCCACCCGCGCTGCCTCGGTGACAGCCAGTTTGCCTGCCCTGAGGGCTGTGGGTACCTCTCCGAGGGGATGGCACAATCCGGCTGACTCTTGCTATCGGCTGCTCGACGAGAGCTGTGGGGTGAAAGATAGTGCCTGTTGCTGCTGCCTGCCACAAATTCCTCCTGTCCCTTTTGCCCCGGAGGCGTATCACGCTGTCCTGACTGTTAGCTCCACTGTCCCTGCTGCTGCCTGGCCCGTGGGAGCCAGCCCAGCCCCGGTTTCGGTCCCTGCCCGGCGGCTATGTGCCTGGTAGTTTGCCTGCGGTTTAACCCTCGCCGCACCAGATCCCCAAACCTTGTGTATATTTGTTAATCCCTTGTTATTGTTTGCTGTATATAATAGCGTCTTGGTTGTTATTAAAATAGTTTTAGTTTCCAAATCTTAACTGAGGCCTCGCTCACTTTTTATCTTTCCCTTTTTATCTCTCTCCTAACCCTTTCCTCCTGGAACAGAGAAGGGGCTGATTGGAGAGACGGTTTGTCCCATGGTTTGGCCCTGCCTCAGCCAAACTGGTGATGCTCTGCTCTATCACTATCTTTTCCCACAATGGCAATGAAAGTAGCTTCATATGGTCCTGTTCCAAATGCCTTTCCAGAAGATTAGCCAGTCTTCCATACTGCTACCGACTCTACCAATACCTGAAGAAATCTCTCCACCAACAGATTGTTCAGGAAGAAATGCTCTGTTTCTTTGCTCTGCTCGGTCCCATACATCAGTTAAAGACTTGTTGTTTTGCCTGCCTTCTGTTCACATAATCTCATTTGTCCTTTGGAGACAATCCTGGAATAAATTTCTGCTGCATCAAACTTACTCTCAGCAAATGAAATAGATATGAAAACAATCTAGCTGCTTTTTAATCTTATGGGCACTTTTCATATCTCATGACTCCCAAGTCTGTAGAGAAAAAAAAAAAGAAAAATCCCAAACAAAAAATCTCACACAATCCTGAAGTGTTTCCACTCCATCTGTTGGAGTGGGTTTTGTGGCCTGTTGTCCACAGTCCTTGTCCCATCTGGGCATCTCTGCTGTCCCCTCAGTTATGAGGGCTTTACCCTGGGCATCTGGTCAGCAAATGCTGGGACTCCAGCAAAGGTAGCCTGTGCCTGGAGGGCTTGTCTTTTTCTGTACTGGCCTTGGGGTGCTGCTGCAATGTCTGAGAGGGGTGCATGACAGCCTGCAAGCTGCAACCCAATTAAATGTGTCATGGGCCAAAAGTGAATCAAACCCCATGCTACGAATGTGGCTGTCAGCTGCGGATTCTCTTCAGACACCCCATGCCTGACTTGACCGATAAGATAGAGCTCAGCTGCGTCTGGTCCAGTGATCATATCTGATACACGGATATGACATAGTCCATTGTAACATTTGTATGGGTGAAGCCTTACATGAAACAAAACCCACCTTCTGAATAACAGATAATGCACGCTGACTTTCAGCAGTATTTTCAGTTTTCATCAAGCAGGAAGAGAAGTGTATCCATTGATGATAAACTGAATAACACGTTGCTAATACACAGGCCAAGATGATTATATCTGCTTGCCAAAAAGAAAGCAGCATTTTCAAAGAGGCAAGGGCAATTAATTGTCACGGAAAAGATCCAAAGTGAAGGATCACCTTTCACTAAAAAAGTCCAGGTGCAAAGTTTTGTGGGGAGAGAAATTTTATTTTGAACATATTCTTAAAATGTGTTTAAAGGGATGTGTTAGGAAGGTAACATTCTTCCCTGAGCTAAGATCCCCTTCCACTGAGCCCCAGCCTGAGAATGTAGTTATTTCAAGGCTGGATCCTCAGTCAAGAGGATGTGAGTTTCTAACCGTCTCTCAGCTGCCTCATAATGGGTGAAAAGAAACTTTAGAGCCAACATATGTAATGATGACCAAAGATCTGCATGCATTTTCCATTTCCTTTTGGCACTTGGACTTTAGAAAATTTTGCAACCACCTGTTTTAAATTCTGTAGGCAAACATTTTTCTTCCCTTTTACTTCAGGCTGGTTTGAATTAAGGATGGTTTCATCGTAAATAGCTAATAACTTAATCCCGCAAGTGCAGCTAATGTTAGAACAAGTTTACTGGAATATTTTTGCAATGCCCAGCATTATTTTTTTCTCTTTCTGGAACTTGTCAGATAGGGATTTAAGGGGAAGAAGTATTTTCTGGTGACCAGTGCTAGTCATGGAAGCAGCAGAATAGTGGAGGAGAATGCTTAACCCAAGAATTCTGACAGTTTGGATATCAAAGTATTTCCTAACACTGAATGAAAGGGTTTTTTAAATGTCAAGTTTCATAAGGTGAAAAGCATGCAGCACTGCAAGAAGCGGTAGGAAAATAATCTGTAATAAATATTTGAACTCTTGCTGAGGTATCTTTTCACCTTTGTCCTGCCTGAAACAGCTAAAACTAACATCTCTATTGAGCTTAAAGAACCAGGCCAATCAGCTATTGAATATAGAGCATTTGTCTCCTAGACAAATAAATAATGAATGTACCCTCACTTATCTGATACCAAAGAGAAGGAAATGTAATAGCAAATATGCCTATGTATAAGGGGGGAAAAGACAGCTGTAACTAACTTCCTATCATCAGGCCTCCTTAGCTGGTTCACACACATGAACCTGAGCTGAGAGTGCAAACTGAAATGTCTAGTGAAAATAGGCTGACTGAGAAACCAGAATAATTTCTTCTGCTGGGAAGAGAAGTCAGGTGAAGTCAGAAAAGATTTCTGAGCCTCTTCAAAAGGAAACAAGGAAAGTACTTCGAGCTGAAGATTTTGGACTTAGAGATGAGGTCACTGCTGCTAAGCTTGGCTGTTCTCTAAGGTAATGAAAGATTCAGGCTTGTTGTATTTCTGTAACTTCAATATATCCTACCTCTGAATGTAACTTAGGCAAAACTGGAGGTAGAAATCCGTTTAATTTTCTGCTCACTCTCAGAATATTTCTTTTTAATTGTTCTTTTGCTGTTAAAAGGTAAGAATATGTCAGGGAAAAAATATATGTATTCTGAAGATATTCCTGGGAGGTCAGTTACATTATTGAAGAGAGATTCTGTAGGCTAAATGTTCGAAACTGCTGAGACAGTTTGGAAAAAGCAGAGTAAAAAGGGAACTAGAAACAGGTGAATAAGAAATTTAAGCACAAATATCTCTCATTTTTAGAGATCATTGAGGTTCCCAGAAGCTGCGATGAACTTTATGCAAGTTTCTGTTTTGGGAAACAACTGAAAAACTGTGCTTGCAAGCACAGGTAGAAGTATGGAAAAGATGTGGAACTGACAATACAAAGGAAAAAACACTCCAGGGACTGTATATACTTTTTTCTTATCTTACTCTGTAAAGTTTAAAGCCTTTTTTCTATGAGAAAGTTGCACAACTTTCAGATGTGCAGTTTTAAATAAATATAACAGACATTTGTATTTGAGCTTAAACCAATTTCTTTTAATTGGGCAATGAAAAACTTGCATATGCTATACCAAGTAAGAAGGTCTACACGAGAATTTACGTTAGTTAAACTAGTTTAAATCAGTATGTCTTTCTATTTTAAAGAAGGCTTTCAGCATGTGCACTGTCTGCATCAGAGACAAACCCAGTAAAAGTATTTCGCTGCTGAGGAGGAACAGCTGAGGATTCAATATTTTTCAGAAAAGTACTTTGAAAAAGAAGCTAGAATTAAGAAAAGTCGACTGCCTTATAGGAAAATAACCCACCACAAACAAGCAGGAAATTCCACATACACAGCATGAAATTGGATCACAAAATCAGGACTTAAAGACATTGAAAGAGAGAAAGGTCTATTTAACAAGAAGCATAAAGGAAAGCTGCAGAGAAACATCGCATTTAGCTTGGTGAAGAAATCAGTTGACAAATTCAGGGAGTTTAAAGCATGTTGTGTTTAACACTCTGAAAAACAAAGGAAGATTAAGCGACACGATATCATTTTTTTTTTTACGAATTGAAGCCAAGTCAGAAAGAATGCTGGGTTTGTATGTCATAGGCAAAGGAGAGCATACAGAAAGTCATGTTCATCCTCACTCTGTTCAGCATGGAAGACAACAGCGATCTGGACTTCAAAAAAAATCAATGTTGAATTCTGCTGGGAGGTTGATAGATCATTGAAAATCTGTTGTAGGAGGAAGAAACAAAGCTCCTTTCTCAGTAGGCTGACATGGAGATTTTCTCTTCTCCAGCAGTTCAAGTATCTTAGTAAAAACAGAATTGGTAGAAGGGAGTCTGGGTAGAAGGCAGACTGTACAGATCTAGAAAATAATGCAAAATATAGAATCCGAGAAGAAATAATGGGCAAAATTTGCAATAATTTTACTGAAAATTTTCCTCCTTTTTCAACCATCTGATTTTGAAATGAGGTGACCATGAAAGAAATATGAAAAGGTAAGGTACATGGGATTCTTTCAGTAAAATTGAATTACAGTAAAGGGAAAAAAGCAACTCTAATAATAAATGTAAGCTAGGAAAAGAAAGAGAAATAAGAGAATCTATGGACTAAAAATACTTAGTGGTAGTGGTAGTAGTAGGAGACCATTACATGGCTGACTGCAGACTAATTGCATTTGTTCAGTCATTGTGAAAATGGATACAGATGGGATGCACGGGTTTGAAATATCCTACTGTTAAAGAGAAAATAAAGCAAATGTTACATGATAACATTAACCACTACCTAAGATGATGTTGGAGAGAACTCAGAAGATCATATATCTAAAAGATTCTTTTCTGCTTTATCAGCTCTTTTAATTAATTTTTACCGATTTTTTTCCATCAGAAAGAAATATAGGATGGCAATTGGGGGAAAAAAGGAGGAAGCAGATCTTAGCCAGTGAGATAGCTTTTCTTAGTCTGCCACTGGCTAAAGTAACATAACATTTCCTTGCCTGAAACAGAACTTTATTTAGTGACAGTCTGTTAAAGTTGGTGGCAGAGCTTCAGTGGCTCAATAAGTATTTTACATTTTCTTCACTGCTGTGCCATTGCAGGTTCTTACTGGGTTGCCTTTGAAGGCACAGTCCAGATTTTACAAGATTTTTCTAAGTAGAAACAGCTGGGGAAACAGCTGGTATCAAAGTTAACAATTCCTCAGAGATCTGAATACATTCCAGATTAAATGGGAGCAAAAGAAAAGCCCCGACCAGTCTTTTGTATCTGGTTTTCATATACTGGTACTACACCTAGTGGCAACTGGGACTCACAGCTGTGATTCCTGACTGCTCTGATTTTATTACATGGTTCCTGGAAAGTTACATTGGCTCCCAAAAACATCTTATATTGGTCGAAGACAAAGCACAAAGCATAAGAACTCTGTCTCCAGCTGCATAAATAACACAGCAGAGTTCTACTTAGTTCTCAAAATAGTAGGACATGGCTGATGCATGCCGGGGAGGAAATCTTTCTTGCCAGTTAGTGTCCATCATTTCCCACAGTTCAGACAGATTTACCAGTCAGAGACACCGGGCAGCCTTTGGGCCAGATGGCTGGCATGTCATTCTCTGCAGCTGAAGAGGGATGCATGTTACCCTTCATTAGAGAAATCATAAGATGCACTTGGCAGCACATTCCTCTGAGCAGGGTGACTGTGACACGTAATGTAAGTCTATTAGAGAGCTACTTCAATTTCCATCTCCGCACCCCAGGTAAATCAGCTTTACTGCATGCACTTTTGTGTTTATTTGTCTCTTAGAAACATCTTGACAGAAAACTAGTACCTTTTTTTTTTTTTCCCCAAATGCTTTGAGGCTGCTGGATAAAAGCAGAAAGAAAATGAAAAAGACATTTTGTGAATAGATTTAAGTCTGAAGATTAAAATACTACTGCGTGGTGAGCAATGCTGAGGCATTTTATGGTACTTTTTTAAGGCTCTGTCAGTTACCCAAATAAAAAGCCAGAAGTGCAGGCCCCTGAGCTCTGGTACTTTAGTGCAAATTTTCATTCATTTTGGCTAAATTGCTACAAACTTATGCAAGCCACATTGATTAAATA
>NW_010408783.1:0-7079 GCF_000710305.1 Buceros rhinoceros silvestris | reverse complement strand
AGGACCTTATGGCCTTTGAAGAAAATTCTAGAAAACCACAGGAAAGATTAAAATTATACAGCAGAAACTCAAAAAATTGAGTTGTCAGGGGAAAGAAGAGCCTGGGAAGAAAAGAACGTTAAGGAGGGGAAGATAGAGCCAGTGATAATAGTTTCAATGCAATTTAGGACAAAGAGGAGGTGAGGCAGAACAGTATACACCAAAGAATTGTGTCTGAAGCTTCACAAGTCGGAAGAAAATGCTCACACACTTACTACCAGTAATTCGTGTTTCTCACATTTAGCTGACACCACAGGGGAGACTGGAAAAGCACTCCTGTGGGTATGTAACTAAAAGTTTGGAGACCATTACTATTCACTCTGTGAAGACAGATATTAAATATTTAAATCAATTTAAATACAACTGGTCTGTTCTAAGTCAGAGAAAATCCACAAGTGCATCAGAAATGCAAGAGGATTTTGGCTTTCCAAGGGAAAGGACCCAAAAAGCAATTACCTGAGATGCAATACCTAAGCATGTCAGCCATCTGGTCTGAAAAACAGATGCTTAAGCCAATGTGATAAAGCCATTGCCAAACATGTGGGCTGTGGCTGCAAAGGAGAGGCTCCAGTTAGTATTCATGGATGTGTATTCTATAAACCTGAGGACCCAAGCTCAGAGGCCTTCTTTTGTACGTTCTCCCATCTGAGCCTACAACAGACTAAACAGAAATGCCTAAAATAAGCTATGCTTCTCACAGGGTCACTAAAACCATGGCTCCTCTGGCTGAGCGAGAGCTGAGCTTCCCGACAGGCTGGCTGGGAAGTGAAGGTTGCTTGGTAGAATGGAGTACAAGAAAGCCGTGATAGAGCAGTACTGCACAAGCAGTCGCTGTCAATACTGTAATCTTACCCAGTGTTTTATCATTTAACTGAAGTCCTTGCCATGAAGATTTGCATGTCTATAGGAACCTCTTACTTGTTTCACTTTACCGTATTGGGCTGACTACATGTTTTATTGTGTCTTTTTTTTTGCCTTGGAACGATGTGGTGGTGTGTTTGTTGGCCACGTCCAACTTAACAGCTGGCTCCTTCCTTGTGTTGGGATTAATTATTGCCTATTCTGTCCCCCATCAATGCACAGCCCAAAGCTGCTAGCTGCTGGCCGGGCTGGGGCTGCTGATTTCCCTCAGGGGGTGCTGAAGCAACTCTGCTGGTCAACAGGCTTGAATGATGGTGCTCATGGGTACATTACCTGGCTTAAAGCCCCTCTGCAAATGATCGGTGGTGGCTGTCTGTCTGAACTAGGAGGCCCAGCTCTGCTCTCCCGTTGTCTCTGCTAGTGCAGTTAGGTTGTCCTTGCTGCCTCACTGGCTGACCCGGGATGGCCAGGGCTGCAGAGAGCAGTCGTCTTCTCCCTCACAGTACGTAATGGTTGATTCTGTGATGTTTCTTTCACCGCATGCTGCGTATACATTCAGATCAAACCAAAGTGCTGTTCTAGGCTCTGAATGTTTGAATGAGTGAGCTATCCCTTTGGGTAACATATAATCTTTCAATGAGTTAAGTTTATTGGTTGCAGGATGTTGTTGGGAAGAAGATGCAGAGCAGCAGGATTCACTGTGTGACTGAAATAATGTCCAGGCAGAAACTGCCTAGAGGCTTGCCGTGATAGCAGCTTTAACTTTCATCCTGGGAGGTGAAGTACAAGCCTGATAGTGTCTTTTTGCCTGAGTCAAGAAGTTAATTTGGACATGGAGCCATGTTGATGATGGCTTCTGGCAGTCACGATAAAGGGTATCTTGTGGTCAAAGCCGAGATGCCTCCCTGCTGCACATAGCCTCATCAGTTTGTGGTATTTACTAAAACTTCACTCTTTGTGATCAAAATTAATTTGTATCTTTTCTCGTTATGCCTTTGACATTTGATTTATTTAGAGTTTCTGTACTTGCATATTTCCTTGTCATGCTTAATCACCCCTCAATAACTAACATTTGCAGATCTTCAGGGGCTTCCCTATCTTCAGAGAAAGCGGCGTTTTTTAACAGAGTACCACAATAACACAGTATTTAATTAAATACTCAATTAATTTTAATTGTGAAAATATAAATGGTCCTTTTGCTCTCAAATTACTCAGCTAAGTAGTTATTATCTAGCAAAGTAGTTATTAAGCTAGTACATTTTATTTCAGAAAATTCTTTATAGTAATTGCCCTACCTGATTTCAAGATGTAGTAAATACTCAGTCCTCACATCTTGCCAAATATTTTTCTTGCTTTCATGACATTCTTGAGTCATATGTCTGGTAAATTGAGCAGAGCTGAGCTTTGTAGACTAGACCTGGCTTGGGCTGAGCGCATCCATGACATCGCGACTAGCCTTAAGTCTCCTTCTCCATGGCGTGGTGCTGTGCCTGCAGGATGTAAATACTAATGTTTCTGCCTATCTTTTAGCTCATAGTGTCTGGAACAATGAGAGTGCCGTTACACGACATGTTACTGATGGAATAGAAGGTATGTGTTGCATGCATTGTGGTGTGCCATGACAGCATATAAAAACGTTTGAGATTGCACAGTCACCTGCAATTGCACTGAAGGACAGTGTGGGCCAGACAAATGTGGTACAGCCTTGTCTGTGCTGGCTAGTGTTCTTGGTCTTTGGTTCAGTTGTCTGAGAGGCTGCAGGTAGGTGTGGGCAAACCCATGCTAACAGTGAGGCAGTAAGAACAGAACAAGGTAGCCACAGAGTGCTTGAATGTGCCTGTAAATCCTGTTCTAGTATGCTGCACAAGCACAGCCCTACAAGGATCAGTCCATGTACGAGAACAAAACTCTAAGCATCTGATAGCTTCACTGCTGGAAACAAAAATCTTGCTGGAGTAGAAAGAAGCTTTTAGGAATTAGGTGCTTAAATTGATTTCCAGCCTTCCTGTGCTTCAGCTTATCAGCACTGAGGGTAATCACATGCCCCTTTACTCAGAGTTGTAAGGATGAATAACATGAAGATTTTACAGGATTCGTATAAAAGAATCATGAGGGCCAAATGAGGATTTGAGTAGTCTGACCATGAGAACAATAATTCAGTTTGACTCCAGTAATATCCTTCAGCTCTATCTTAGCTCTGTCAACTACAATTAACTGCAGTGTTTTAAACTGCCCATAATATTGTGTTGAAATTTTCCAGTTCCGGATACCTGTGTAACCATTTGGATGGTCACTGAAGCAGTCCTAAATCTGGTTCCTTTGACAAGACTATTGAAGAAGATAGCAAAAATTTACGTATGTAATTATCCTTGTTCTCCCTCCTTTCATCTGAGTCTCCCACATTACTCAACAAAGTCCTCCAAGTATAGCATGCTGGCCTCCGAGGTGCACCGAGGCCCCGGGTAGGACAGGGACTCTCTGCTTCACACCGTAAGCTACAGGACAACACTGTGATGTGTCAGCCTCTCCAGCCTCCCAAAATTGGAGGTTCATTGCAGAGTGATGTGTTCATCTGTTCCCAGGCTAGGGTTAGTTCATCACGTTGTACGCTGGATAGCAATCTGTCTGATGGCAGCATTTAAGTGCTGTTAAGCGCTGGCAGATATCTCAATTAGTAGACCAGAGATAATATTTTAGATGTCCTCTAGTGTGTTGCTTTCGGAGTGCCTTTAAGTCTTCTGAGGTTTATGGAGCCTCTCTCCTTCAGGCTTTGGTGCTGTTCGAGTAATATGTTACTGCTTGCAAACACCATTCCCTTTGGAAGACACACCTTGGTCCTTTGCCAAAGCACATATCGTGGCAATATTTTAGTTTAGAAACGTGAAGTTTAGTTTAGAAAACTGAAGGCTTGGGGCCACTGGCAACTTCATGAAGTAGCAAAAGGCCTAATAACTTTAGTGTTTGAACTAAAATGTGTGGACTGTGTTGCAGGGAAACTGGACCTCTAGTTTCAACAGCTACATGCTCGTTTCCAAAGTAGATGTACTGTTCCTCAGAGGAGCAAAGGCCACTAATCCCTGGCTGACAGGCTTTGGATGTAAGGCCCTGGGCATGGTCTGAGACCTTCCTTTCCCCAATGAAAGGCAGGTCTGCATAAAGCTCCCTCAAATTTAGGCACCTCAACAACTTTGCAGCTTCACTGAGAAATGCTGCAAAAAATGTTGGAAGCCTGGCACTTCCAGCACACAGAGATCCTGAGGGAATGAGCCCATGGGCAACCACAGGAAACAGGACAACACCTCTGCTCGTAAACAAAACAGAGGAAGGACATCAGGCTTCAAGAAGCCAGAATCCTTGCGGTGTGTCCCCCACACCCCTCTCAATCTCTATGCCCATGCAATGAAGATCCAGGATATCATAATGTCCACTATCCTTACTGTTTTTATGGCTGCTCATGGCTTGGATGAGTGTACTCTGTGCTGGATAAAAAACTGGCTGGATGGCCAGGCCCAGAGAGTGGTGGTGAATGGAGTTCAGTCCAGCTGGTGGCCAGTCACAAGTGGTGTTCCCCAGAGCTCAGTGCTGGGGCATGTTCTCTTTAATATGTTTATCAATGATCTGGATGAGGGGATTGAGTGTACCCTCAGTAAGTTTGCAGATGACACCAGGTTAGGCAGATGTGTTGATCTGCTTGAAGGTCGGGAGGCTCTACAGAGGGCTCTAGACAGGCTGGATCAATGGGCAGAGACCAATTCTATGAGGATCAACAAGGCCACCTGCTGGGTCCTGCACTTGGGTCACAACAACCCCCTGCAATGCTACAGGTTTGGGGAAGAGTGTCTGGAAAGCTGCCCAGCAGAAAAGGACCTGGGGAGCTGTTTGACAGCCAACTGAATAGGAGCCAGCAGTGTGCCCAGGTAGCCAAGGAGGCCAGCAGCATTCTGGCTTGCATCAGCAATAGTGTGGCCAGCAGGAGGAGGGAACTTACTGTCCCCATGTACTGGGCAGTGGTGAGGCTGTACCTTGAATACTGTGTCCAGTTTTGGACCCCTCCCTACAAGAAGGACATTGAGGTGCTGGAGCATGTCCAGAGAAAGACAACAAAGATAGTGAAGGGTTTAGAGAACAAGTCTTATGAGGAGTGTGTGAGGGAACTGGGGTTGTTTAGCCTAGAGAAAAGAAGGCTGAGGAGTGATGTCCTCACTCTCTACAACTAGCTGAAAGGAGGCTGTAGTGAGGTGGGGATCAGTCTTTTCTCCCATGTGACAAGTAACAGGATGAGAAGAAACAGCTTCAAGTTGCTCCAGGGAAGATCTAGGTTAGATATCAGGAAAAACTTCTTTACAGAGAGGGTTGTGAAGCATTGGAACAGGCTGCCCAGGGAGGTGATGGAGTCCCTATTCCTGGAAGTGTTTCCAAGACCTGTAGATGTGGTTCTGAGGGACATGGTTTAGGGACGCTGGCAGTGTGGGGTGAATGGTTGGACTCGATGATCTTAAAGGTCTCTTCCAACCAAAATGATTCTGTGATTCTGTGACCTAACGTAGTAGAGAGCAGATACTCCAGGAGATCTGTAGCAGTGGAGGTGTTCATTGTGGTTACAGGCTGGCTTACCTTGGAAACTTGCCCCTGCAAACTGACGTTCAATATCCTTTCTGAGATTTTCTAATGCTCTCATTTCCCACCTCTCCTGAAGTTGAAAGACTAGCTTCAGATTGGCTTTCTAGCTTAAAAGAGAAAGTTTCTCTGGACTCTGGACTGAGTTTTTGCAAATGAGGGTTGTTTAGCAGCGTGACTGGTTTTGTGAAGGGAATTTTTGAAACTATTATTGCTCCAGAAGAGAGATCCGGACTTTAAATTGTTTAGCAATTGGTTGGTTGATCATCACCTGATATGTTTTCATTCTGCTCCCATTGTAAGACTTTGCAGTTTAGATGCCCTCTGCTAGATTTCTAAACTATGCTTTAACAGAGCACAAAGTCTAGTTGTGGCCTCAGCAGTGTGGATTAGGCAACTGCGGTTAGACAACTGATCGTTAGGTCTCAGTGGACTATGTCTATCAGAAATCAAAGCTGTCCGACACCACATTAGTTTTTATTGGTTTTTTTCTTTGTATTCAGAAGCAATTTTATCAAATTGTCAGTCCCTCACTGTACAAATCCCTCTAGCTGAAAGAAAAAAAAAAAAAAGACTAGAACATTCCTAGTTTTTTCTCTGAGATTTATGCTTAAGACTTCTACTACAGGAACTGTATGAGTTGCTACTTTTCTACTGTTAAACTGAGTCACATGGCTTTTACAGTTCAAAGGCAATTTTGTCATAATTGAGATAATTGCCCATCAATTTAATGCAAATTTAATTTTTTAATTAGTAGTGTTTTGTGTTTCATATGTCATTATTCTAGACAACTTCAGGAAATCCAAGTAAAATGTAACTATATAAGTATCTCTATTTTTGCAGGTAATATTATCAGAATGATATTAGGGCATGTGGATCACAATAATGTATTTGTGTTATAATGTCTGTGCCCGTTTCAGATGTAGAGTTTCAAGTTTTTTTATAAGTTGACCCAAAGATCTTTTTAAGCTGCAGAAAGCTGCATATTAAACATATAACGCTAACTTATGGATATTAAATGAAGTTACGCTCTTGCCAGAAGCCAAATTCTACTATGGTGACAAATGGTTTTTACTACTGTACATGCCCTACATTTTGCAAATGGTGAGAAAAATGACTATAATGATACTTGTCAAACTTAGCATCGGTGTACAAATGAAAATGTAAGAGATCATGTGTTGTTCTCTCAAATTCAATGCAGTCTAACATATGCACTTTAGCTTTCCTTTTTGAATCTGTCTGGTGATTAACTCATCAATCCTTTGATAATTATTGCAAGAATTGTCCCTCAGATGATTATAAATCTAATGTCCGTTATGTGTGGATGTTATTTGCAGTAATTCAGCTAAAAATCTGTTTAAATAAACACTGTGGATTGCTTAAATTCTAAGTTTATTTATATGTCTACATGCTATAATACGACAAATATTAGATCCCACAGAATCTTTTTGCAACTAAAGGCTGTATCTTTATGGAGTAGTTATCAATGTTTGATGGAAGTTAACAAAGCTCCCAGGCTTTTGATTTTGTTTTCATCAGTGTCCTGGGTTCAACATGGAGGA
>NW_010408782.1:124438-127944 GCF_000710305.1 Buceros rhinoceros silvestris | reverse complement strand
TCCCATCACCTCCTTCTCCTCTCCCCTTGGGCAAACCCGTTAGATAAATGGTGCAGCAGGCCGAGCACTTTAAAATGCCGAGAGGATGGAGGAGCCTGTGCCTGGTGTTCAAAACAGACCATCACTGAGAGCTTGGGACTCTTATTCCTAAGTCACTTTGGCAGGTCTTTGAAAAAAAATGTAACCATAAGTGAAAATCAGTGACTCCATTCTCCAGCTGCAAACTGGGGACAGTGTTTTGTTGCTTCTCCCCTCTTCTGTGTTCTCTATCTTGTAAACAGCTCTTTCGCTAGGTGTTATTTCTTACCCTGGGGTTATAGGCTGCCTGCCACCTTAGGGTTCCCATTGTGGTTGGGAACTGTAAGATGTTAGTGTAATCAAATAATTAAAAACGCTATTTAAAAAAAATCTGGGTAGAAGCAAAAGTACCGCATGAAGCGGGAGCTAAGCAGTTAAAATACATGCCAGGAAACTTACTAGTTCATCCCATTTAATTCAGATTTTTTTAAAGAAAACCAGATCTCCTTAAAGCTGCTAAGTTGTCAGTACTTCCAAAATCTTTTGGTTTGGTCAACCTCAGTGAGAAAAAGGACCAGGGAACGCAGGGGCTCGGTGACTCTGAAGGCAGCGATAGTAACGTTAGCTGGTCTGAATTTTGGGGACAGCTCTCTTACTCCTTCCTGCAGAATTAAGGGTTTTCTGTTACACTTTTGCCAATTGAACTGTAGAGGTTTTGGGGCACGCTGAATGTTCTTCCATCATTGTTGTGTTGGCTTTAGCTGGAGTCTGCTGGTAACTAATCCCTTCACAAACGTTCACAAGAACTTTCATGTTTCTGGATGCCTGGAGTGGATGAGATAGAGGTATATCTGGTTTGCAAAGCCATTCTCTTTTGCTCCGATCTCACTGGCTAAAAAGGGGGAATCTTTAGTTAGCACTTGTAGGAGAATTCTGAAAAGGATCCCTGTTCATACGTAAGCAGTGCGTGTAGTTAGACAGCCCGCAACACCCTTGGATGCCTGGTGAACCACCATACCACCTGAGAATGAGGAGGTACCATCTGGTCCATCTGCATCTCAAAAAAGAAGTCTTTAATTGACACGCTGTTTGGAGAAGGAGTGGTCTTACCATTATCAAGGTTGAAGCAGATCCTAGCTTCTTCCAAGTAGGGGGTGTCACTCTTAGACCGGAGTCTTCTAATGGGTCTCCGGTCTATGTCATCCTCAGAAGACGCTGTCATCAGAGTGGGCACGGTCAGAAGAGTTGCCCGACGAGCTGGTAAGAAAGATCAAATGAAGAGAGGTATAGCAGGAGAAAGGAGAAGGAAGAGGGAGAAAAAGAACAAAAATAAAAACAAACAAAAAAAAAGAAGAGAAAGAAAATCACTCAATGGAAAAGATCTGTAGCAGGTGGTGGAAGAGGCTGTTTGCTCTAAGATCCCTGCCTCACGTGCTTCAGAATTTACAGGCTGCACTGAATGATGCCGAGAAAAGATTGCTGTGCCGTGTGCCCCAAAGACACCGGTTACAGCTCTGTTCCTGCCACAGGCTGCTTATTCAAAATTCCTCATTTGGCCAGTTTAACCCATCTTTTCCCAGCATCTCAGCTGCAGCCTTTCTTCTGCTGACCACTGCTTTTGAGGCTGTGGTGCCTGAGTAACGGAAATATTTACATGTTCCTACAGTTTGCAGAAATCAGTGGGAGCTCTGCTTGGGAGACAGGACAAGATACCTACAGCAGCTATTCCAAAACTCAGTTTCTTGTCTTGATTTGGGCACTCAAAATTAACAGCTACTTTTTGCTCTTGATCACTTGATGTCCTAGGTGAGAAACAGGGGAAATCACCACTATCTTTCAGTAGGGATTTCACTGAGACATAAATTCATTAATATCAGTAAAGTATTCATATACTTTAGTGAAAAGGCCACGAGGAAATTATGATTTCTATCTTCTGAACAGGGTTTAAATGGCTTGCGGCCATGCCTTCAAGGGGGAGAAAGCAAAAATATTTAATACTGGCTCGTTAAGTGAGAACTGCCCACTCCATGCACTGCTGAAGCGAATGGTAGGATAGTAAAAAATTACTGTGTCATCACACAATTAGAAACCATACTATGATATGTATATGTATAACCAGACTGAATTAGTGTGGCAGAGGCATCCTTCATGCTGGCGTTGCGGAAGTGTTTAGCGCTTGACCTTACAGCCTTGATAAGGTCCCTTTAAGACAGGTGGGTTTTATGTGAAACTTAAAGATGAGCAGCTGGTGAGTGCTGTGGGTGCTGAGCCTATACATGACAAATCACAGACAGAAGAGCCTCTGTAGGTATATCCACCTCAGTTCTCTCCGAGTAGATTAAGGTTTTCACAAATGCGAGCTGGGATCTGGCTGATCACTGAAGGTGATCTTTCCCCTCCACCCCGAATATAGCTGGAAAAAGAATTTCGGCGTGAAAGCCCATCCTTCCCCTTAGCATGGGACTGTTAACTTGCCTGTGAAAAGCCAGGAGCCTAAACCCTGGCTGCTTCTTGCTGTTCGGGCATTATCTGGTGGAACAGTCTTTATCTTTGGGTTTTTGCAAGACACCACCCTTCAACTCACTAATAACGACCGATATTTTCTGGCTGGTGCTGGAGAGCGTGACTGGTAGTGACTAAGACCGTATTCTGCAGCCTGCCAACGGTGCTTCTTCCTGCTAAAAGTTTTTTAGAGTTCCAAATAATACCTGTCAATCAGAAGCCTTCAGATTCCTAAAACCTGACTGAGGTGTTAGGTACGATAGCATATAATTAGTATGAGTTAACGAAAGCTGTCACGCTCCATTTTTCAATTTGCAGCGTTATGCAGTTTACTAAACAGACAAATCAGCGCTGCTGGAGGTAGCAGTTATTTCTGGTCTAACTTACTTGTTTTCTGATTTTAAATAAATTTCTTTTAAGTTTCTGCTCATTTCTAATGCTGTGAATTTGAATTCGAAGTACAAGCAAAGGGCAGGAGTGGAAATTGATTTAGTGGGATCAAATATTTAGATTAAGCTAAAGTAAATGCTGCAACTAGACTGTAAACTACAACTCCCTTGTAATAGAGATGTGCAGTAATGAAGATAAAAGAGAATGGAAAATTTCTGCTACAGAGAATTTTGTGTACTGCATCACCAAATCTTCCTTAAGTGTAAATTTATTTGTAGATGAAGTCGGCATTGTAAAAATAATCTCGTAAAACAACCATGTAAAAGGAGGCCACAGGAATGGTGCAAGGGCTGGAGCCCCTCTGCTGGGAGGAGGGGAGAGAGTCGGGGGTGTTCAGCCTGGAGAGGAGGAGGCTTCAGGGAGACCTTAGTGCAGACTTCTTAAAGGGGGCTATAAGAAGGATGGGGAGGAACTTTTAGCAGAAGCTGTTGTGGCAGGACAAGGGGCGATGGGTATAAACTAAAAGAGGGAGATTTAGACTAGATACAAGGAAGAAATTTTTTCACTGAAGGTGGTGAGACCCTGGCCACGGATGC
>NW_010408782.1:103225-124404 GCF_000710305.1 Buceros rhinoceros silvestris | reverse complement strand
GGGAGAGGGGTATAAACAAAAAGAGGGAGATTTAGACTAGATACAAGGAAGAAATTTTTTCACTGAAGGTGGTGAGACCCTGGCCCAGGCTGCCGATAGAGGTGGTGGAAGCCCCATCCCTGGAACCATCGCAGGTCAGGTTGGTCCTTGGGGCTCTGAGCAACCTGCTCTGGTTGAAGCTGTCCCTGCTCCCTGCAGGGGGGTTGGACTGGGTGAGCTTTGAAGGTCCTATCCAAACTAAACCATTCAATGATTTTAAGATTTGTCATTTCAAACTGGCGTGATCTAGCTGTAAAGTCAGTGGAAGGGCACCCACGCATTTCAGGGCTGTTGGATCACAGCACGGGAATCTATTGGGAAAAAAACCCAAACCAATCCAACATCGAATTGCACATACAGTTATGGTAAACAGAGAATAAGAGTGGGCTTTTCTATATAATTATTTATAAATCATTTTTACCTTTTGGGTCAAAATATTGGGATCTGGCTTGTATTCATTTTGACTAGAAGTAGGTGGATGCTGGAAAATGTTTCCTGGAGTAATCATTATACATTACTCTGACAACCATGATTATCTCCCCTTTGTGTATACTACCAAAAGAAGTTTTCAAGAAGGACTGGAAATTTTAGGTAAACATTGCAAAAGATTCAGAGGATGCTAATAAGTATTAGAACATTTTGCAGTAAACCCCTAAGATCAATTCTTACGCAGCCATGGAACTAGAAAGTATAGACATCCCGATATCCATACAGTGGGGATGAATATTTAGGAGTATACCACGTATACGCTCTTTTCCAACCATAATCCATCACACTTCTTATTACAAGAATGACTTGCCGTGTACTTTTTAGTCAAGGTGTAAATATTGGCCCAATGGGCCCATCGCAAATAACCCACCAGGACCTCTGGCTTCAGCTGCTCTCCACAAACCAGCTCGGACTCTGGGACACATTTTTAGGAGGTGTTTTTTCAGGAAAATGAGAATGTGTCCTCGTGAAGGTCTTGGAGTAAAGGAATGACGTTATGATACGTGTTAAGGAGCTGCTTATGCTGCAAGTGAGTGAGACCGGTATCCCAAACCTCAGTTTAAGCAGACACTCTAAAGTCACGTGGAAGGCAAATCCATCGTTTTGGTTCAGTTCTTTACATTGTTCCTCACTGGATTACGCCACGATTAGCTCGTTGCAGCAACCTCTTGTCTGGTTTTTGTTAGATGGGGGAGAGGCTGCTTATGGAAGAAAAATACCTTAAAAATAGAAGTGCCATAATGTACGTAATGACACTGTAGACCTGCTTATATACAATCTCAGACTTGTTGTCTCAAAATATTGTTACCACACAAGTATGCATTTGGGAGAAGGCGATATGATATACGTAAATGATTATGTTGCATGTTCAGAGGCATTTTGAACATATAATTTCAATATATATAGCTACAGCTGCAGGTGGTCCAGGTCTTGAATGCTGCTTGAAATTACTGAAAACACGGGGGACGGTTTACAAAGAATTTTTTATGGCTCCCATTTTTTCCTTTAAAATACATTTCCACATATATTTTAATAAAAATATTAGTACTAATTTTTTTAGTTTTCCAAGAGCTACCTTTACACTTTGAAGAGTTACAATACTGATTTTTTTTTTTAAGAGTTGTGGGTTTTAGAAAAATTAATACTTAATTAGTGTGTTAAACTATAGGATTAATCATAAAATTTGGGTGGATGGAGCATCCTAATGTTCCTTTACACAAGGAACATCTGCAGTGGAATCGTTCTGGATTAGGATCTGGGGATACTGCAGCAATTCGTATTTTGTAAAATACTGGGCATAATTTAATATGCAAAAGCAGAAGGGAAGTAGCACTGAGTAGTCAGCAGTGATTAAAGCCAAACGTCGAGAATGAGTCAGCACCATCTGAATTCAAATAAATGAGCAGAAGTGAAGCACAGTGAAACAAGTATATTGTGGAGACAGTGTGAGAGGGAAATGTGGAGTTAGAACTATACCTGCAAATAATTGATTAAACCTGGAAAAGTGAACAAGAAGAAGGGTTTCTTGAAAACTTTTGAGCAATCATCCCCTGTATGTCTATACAGTCTTGTGCATCTGTTATTTCTCGGCCATATATACTATATTTTTATTTTCTACTTGATTTTTTTTTATTTGCTCTTTGCGTTCATCACGTAGATTGCATGAATGCTGCAAGCAGTAAAAGCGTTCCTAATGTAAATGGGTCTGTAAATTATTTATAGATACAAAAGATGGTTTAAGAGAGCCTTCAAGAAAGTTTGGTTCGGTTATTTAAATACACAGAGTGTATCCCACCGAATGGGCTGGCAAGCGACTGCACGGTGTGTAGCAGCATCTTGGAAATACTCGATTAATACAGTTAATTTTAAGCTTTGTGCCCTCTGCTGGTGTGAAAGGAGATAAGGCTGGAGAAGTGCCTGCACAGATTTCCGGGAAATGAGAAAAGATTTTATCCTTGAGTCAAAAGTCGCCCAAGAGCAGAACCCAGACTCCCGCCGGGGACTGGAGGAGCTGACTCTAGCACGCAGGTGGACTCACGCAGCCCAGAATGGCATCTTGACTGGACCATGTCCAGCCTGTCCCGTCAGGTTGCTAGAGGCACCAAGAGAGGTAACCCCTTCCATCAGACTCACGGCTGCAGAAAAGTGCTGCACACTGTCTGCAACAGCGACTCTCCTTTTATGAGGGTACTTAAAGCTGGGCAGAAGACGTTCTTCTCTCTTAGAATCTTGAGAAAACCACAAGAAGCTTCAAGACCTGCTTCCTCACTTCTTTTGGGAGCAACAGTTTCACTGAGACCGTTTCCCACTTGCTGAACAAGGCTGTGGCTGGCCACATTCCTCACCAATCCACATCCAGACTGCTGATTTGATGTCCTGCTGGCCCTCACACCTGCATCATCACCATGGTCTTGTGTGCTGATCTGGACTCTTGGCGGAACCCGGTGACCATCACTGGACCTGCCCTGCTCAAGTGCTGTAGTGCTTTCCATGTTACAGGTGAGGCTGCTGCCTCTGCCCGTCTTGCTGACTCTTGGCTCACCTTCCTCGGGAAGCAGCCTGCTTCTGCTGCTCCTCAGCTCCCACCTGCTCAACTCCCACCCGCTCAGCTCTGTGGTCCATCTTTGAGGTCTTTTGTGATCTTTTTCTATGAGGTCTTTGCATGTCCCAAGGCATATCTTCCTTCAAGTAGGACTTCAAGATCAAAACTGATGTCCCTCTAAAGTAGGCTACAGCTGAGACAGGATCTGCACATTTATAGCTTTGGATTACAACGTGACCTGTTTTGGAGAAGTTACTCCCTTTCCTGAAGTAGGCCCTGTCTTGCCTGTCAACATGTGATTCCTCTACGCAAACAAACGCCATTAGCACAGGCATCCTTCACTCCAGTTGACTGGCTTGGCACTCATAAGCAGTAGAGAGAATAAGGTAAAATTTATATCGTCCCAAGGAAGATGTCTAAGATTCAGTGAACCTTGTGCTTCGAGAGATTGTTTCTCTCCACTGATACATGAGAGGTTGGTCAGAAGTCAGGCAGAAACATCTTCACCGAGGACACCTCTGGGATAAGCGAGCTGAATCCTATTCCAGGCCCCATTATATACTTTCAGCCCTCAGGACTGAAAGCCATGGTAGATTTGTATTTAGAATACATTTACATCCACACACTTCAAAGGGAAAATATTTTTTATTTTTGAATTACAGTCCAGCTCCATGCTTAGATTTCAGACTCAGACTTTCCTAGGGCAAGGGGCTGGATTTGGGGGATCACAGTCCCTTCTTTCCTGCTTCCAATCTGCAGATGCGTCACCAGGCATTACGCACTTGGCAAGGACATCTCTGTCTCCTAGATCCTAACATACGGCTACAGAAGAGACAGTCAGGGAGGGCTGCGAGGCTTGGGATATTTCTGGCTTGTATCTGAAGACTACAGCCAGCTGGCTTCGTTTACCAAGTTTTCTAAATCTAGATAATCCTCCTGCCAGATCCAGCTTTTGTGACTTTTCCATCCCTCCTGCTTCACTTTCCTTGGAGGAAACGGGGAACAGCTGTTTGAACAGCCCGAGTGGCCAAACATCCTCTGCTCTGCGCTCAGCCCACAGAAGTGGGGCGATGGCTGCTTCTGCAGAACGAGAGGATGGGAGAGGGTGCAGCTGATGAGGTAACACCTCCCTCCTCCTACCCTACAGCAGCAAAGGCAGTTCTGCAGCTTTCTGTGGGAGTAGGGATGAGGTGTAGGCGTTCGTGCAGGCAGCAAGGGGTAGAGAACCGGTTAGGTTGCTGGGGGCCAAACCCCTGTTTCAGTCTCTTCTCTGAGGTCAGAGAACTACACAAGACCTGAGGTCAGCTGGGGTTTGATATTATCTCCTAGCAATGCCCTTGTAGTTCTTTGAGTGCCTTCCCAATAATCTGCAGTCCTCTTCCTTCCCTGTTCTTCTGCCCACAAGGGGTGGGTGCAGATGAGAACGAGCACTTTACAGCTGCCATTTGTGACACTGGCGTATCCTTAACATGAAAACATTGGAAAAGAGGGTTTTTCCTTGATCTAGAGGTTCAAAATATTAAAAGGCAGAAATTTTCAAATCTCCCTGAAAGAGCGAAGTGGGTCATAAACACCCGTTCTGCAGTCTATAAACAGAGCATTTTGTAATGCAATAACTAACACTATCACTAGAGCAATGACTCGACACATAACATGTTCTGGTGTTGTTTCTAATTAAATGGCAGAGTGTGGTGGTCGTCTTTCACTTGATTCTGCCATAATGCAGGTTAATGCATGTACACATGCTGGCTGATAGCATGATTTGCTAACAGTGTCGTGTTATTCTGTTAACATCGAATAGTTAGTTGCCATCTCATTAGGCAGGTCTGGTGACAACGCTTCCTTGCAGACCTTTTATTCAGCTCCAGACTAGGTGCTTGAGCTACGCTCTTTATGGCGGGTGGTTGCCTCACGTTCCTTGAGGTTTTTTGCTTTTTCACAAAATTCTAGCTAATGCAGTTTAACTGTTTCTCAGAAGGCATATAAGGGAAGAAATATGTCATTTTTCGCCACGTTTGGAGAAAAGATGCCATTATCTCCTAGAGAAATGACGGTTCTGTGGAAGACAGCTTTAAAATTTGGCACAAGGTACGAGGACAACAGGAGTTGTCGGAGCTGTACAGGCAGCACCAATGCACATTCACTAGGGTTGAGTTCACATTGCTACAGGGGCTCAGAGAGCTCAGAGGGAGGTGATACTTCCATCAAAAGCTGGGGCTAAAGGATGGTGATAAAGGCATTTGCTACAGGAAACCTTGATGATGAAACTCTGTTCTGGAGGTTTGTGATCTGGCCTGCTGAAGCTGTCTCTGTCACCTCAGAGATGCTCGGTGCTACCTGAGGTAGCAAAAGCCTCCCAAAACATCTCTCTGCACAGGCCGCATTCTGTCTCTCACACCTGTTGCTGGTTGGCTTGTCCGTCCATCCTTCCCCGCAAGTACCTCTCCTGTTGCCAGGGGCCTGCTGTGTTGCAGCATTTGAGAACGTAGAGCAGAAGTCGTGACTTTTGTGCTCAGAGCGATTTCCCTGCGGGCATCCCCCTTGTTGGAAAGCAGCTGGCCTCAAACACAGCAACACCAAGAGGGAGGCGAGTACAGAGTTTGGAGAAGTCTCACGAGCATGTGAGGTAAGAGATGTGAAGGACAAGAACTGGGGAAAATGCAGTAAAAGGAGCAAAGAGAAAGGTGAAAAAGTTGAAGGGGATGGAGCATGAATGCAGCATGACTCTAGTATCAAAGTACTCGTTCCAGCTGTGGAGGTAATTAGGGTTCAGGAACCTCTGTACTATGCTGTAGTGCAGCAAAATAATTACATTAAACCAGAGAATCAACCAGATGCTCAGGTTAACATTTCAGTCAGACATCTAACTGGCAGTACAAGCATTTCTCCATCTGCTAACGGGGTAATTTCCCCAAGTGTGGGTAAGATAGTGGGTTTTTTCCTCTGCCTTCTTGGAAATCCTTATGGTGCAGGTTGGCACTCTTATGAGTCGCCTCATACACGTTACTGTGACTGACTTCCATTGCACGAGTACATACTCCAGTGTCTTTAGTCCCCTCTGTACCTCGCAGTGCACAGGGATGCTGTGGATAAACTGCTAGAGCTTGTGAAGCAGGAAGTTTTAGACTCCTGAATTTTAGTTTCTGTGGCGTAGAAAGGGGTCTGTTCTCACAGGGCTATTGAAGAACTTCCTTTAATATTACTGCTATTACTGCTCAAGTGTCCGTTGCTGATTTTTTCCCTGATTTTTCCCTGATTTGCTTCAGTTGTGCCATGCAGAAGGGCTGTGTTGGACCAGAAGGGTTTTCTGTGACTTGTGCAAATGAAAATGTATCACAACAACAGGAGCAGCAGCACCTCAGCTAAGCCAAAGGTCAAAGGTGGTGCTGACCCCCAGGTATCCTGGGACAGTGGAATCCCCCTCGCTTGGACGAACTTCGCATTTGATTAGCAACTGATGAAATTAACGGTGGGAAAGAGCTGGATCATGTTTTCAGAAGACAGTGTGTAAAAACAGAAAAGGCAGATAGAGCTACCCGGTTCTTACAGTTTTCTTCAATTTATTATGGTGTTTAAAGTTTAAGGAACAAAAACCCCCTTTTCTCTGAAATTGCAAGTTTTCTCCAAAAATAGAGCTGGTGAGAAAATGACTTTACCAAAAATATCAGCTGTGTCGTGAAAAGTCTCAAGTACATTAAAGCAAAGAAGCTTGATTACACTTTCCGTCTCCCGCGCTGCTGCTGCTCAGGGGGCCCAGCACTTCATGGGGAAGGATGCAGACCAGTGAGACCTGTGTGCTGGACTGCCTCAGGGCTTTCCCAAACCAGTTATTCCCGCAGCACCCAGTAACGCCACCTTACGATCCTGACAGCATCGATAAGCGAGGAGGAAGGGGAAGGACACCACAGCAAGCAGCAGGCCATTGCTGTCCCCTCTGACTCGGCCATTTGGATCTGGACCAGAGCCTGGACCTTGGCAGTTCCCTTTGCTCCTGCTCTGCACCCAACAGCTTTCATAGCTTTTCCTTATCCTCCAAGAGGGTGGAACAACCCAATCACTCCACTTCTCGTAACCCCTTTACACCCCTTGCATTTTGATATGAGCTCTGAACACTTCAGGAAGTCAGTCGCAAGGGCTGCCCTTGTCTGGCCTTAAACAGTGAAAATAGTCATTTTCTGAGTCAGTACCAGAGTTTCTTACCTTGAGCTCCTTGACTGTAAAACAGTCTGTGAGCAGACTCGACATCCAGAAAGTAGTCCATTTTGAAGAAACTTGATGTTTGTGTACGATGCTCCGGAGTGGATGATCAGTCAGATTCCTGGGGAAGATTACAGAGATGTCAGAGAGAAGAAAGCTGGAGAGTTTCGCTGGGGAAAGAATTGTGTAGGCAGTTTCCAAAGTACTTCATCTGGCATATTAGGGTCAAAGCATTTTCAAATCACTATTCATAGAACTTCACAAGTATCCTTTTCTATTTTAGGCTGTTTGGTTTAAATCCTTGTCTAAAGACATAACAGAAAAGTCCTGTTGCACTATTAGCAAGATTCCCAGTACCTGCCTAGTACAGTCACCTTTATTCTAGTGCCGGTCTCCACTTCTTATAATGCATGCTTAGATTCACCTGCCTGTTACATATGGTCTTAAAAAAATCAGAAAATCTCGGAGCACCTTGGACCTCTGTTAGCCAGATCCATGGCCAGCAACCCTGAGTAGGCACTATCCGGACTACCGAGATAGAGCCTGTGCCGCTTGCACCAAAAATGCTGCGCTAGAAAGGAAGACACGGTGTTCTGGATATTTCATGCCACTTCAGTGACCAGAAGCCAGCCTTGCCTTTCCTCTTCTCTCTTACCGACCAGAAGCAACAACAGAACATCCTGCTGTCAGTTTTAACATGTGTGATAAGAGCAATCTTAGGCTACTCCTAGCACTGCTTCTTAGCTAAGGTTTATAATTTTGGCATTCTTCAGACCCTCCAGTCTGTCTAGATCCTAGACCACAGCTGTCCAAGACGTAAATCAATTAGGTTTGCCTCTGTGGAGCAGAGTTCCCGGGATTAGGCACATTATCGTGACCCTTCTCCAGCCTTCTTCCTGCCTTCTGCATTTTATTCTACTCTGAACAACTCACATTAAAAAAAACCAACAACAAACAAAACCAGAGGATTTGCAGAAAATACAGATCCAGTTCTCTTCTCCACGCCTGAGTTAGCTACAGCGTATAATCATAAGCATACAAACAGCTCTGCACAACGCTTAGTTTAAGACAGACAAAAAATAATACCTCTAGTCTTCTTCCATGCAAACCTGCCAGAAAGATTTGGGGCAGGGAGCCTGACCCTCGCTTCAAGCAAGTCCTTTAATTACGTTGGCAAAAATCAGGAAACCAGGGTTCCCAAGCTTTCCCTTTTCCCTTCGATTCAGTTTTCGTCAATCAACATGCAGTCCTTCTAAAATTCAGAAGCCTGTCCTGATGAGAAAACTTTCAAAATTCCTCAGCAATCCACTTTACCACTCCCAAAGCAGAGACGATACTTACTGCAGAGTATCACGAGCTGCCCGGCAGTGCTGTAAGCTCCAGTAGTTTCAGGGAGGGTTTCTTTGATCTTACTAAATGTCCCCAGTGTAAGCAAACAATTTTGATTATTTGATTGGAACTCTGATGAATAATGCATAACGTCAACTGGACTTCCTTTATCAGATAAAAATGGCCAGGAGATGTTGTTACTTAGCAACAGGAGGTGACACTACGATCATCTCCCCCACTCCCCCTCACCCTTCATACTGAAAAATTAAGCCCCTGGTCTTGATTTGATAAAAAACTTTCCCAAGGAGGAAAAAAAAAAAAAAACTACATCGAGTTTCCTTAGGAATTTGTTTTTCACTCTGATCTTCCTTGTTGCATCTCATATTCTGAGATATTTTAAGTGTTTCGTAATGATTAACTGTAATACTGTGTTTTGTCTAATAATTGGCTTTCAGTAAGTACAATACCTACTTTCTCCATCATTTACCACGAGGGTAATGAGACTGTTAAATGTTTTGCTATGAATATAATGTAAATACCATCTTGAAGAGATTCATTTCTTATCTGGTACTGCTTGCTGGACAAGGCAGACAGAAAAAGCAACACACAAAATGTTTCAGGAATGCTATGAAATGTATAGATTATCC
Source organism: Buceros rhinoceros silvestris (assembly GCF_000710305.1). NCBI lineage: Eukaryota > Metazoa > Chordata > Aves > Bucerotiformes > Bucerotidae > Buceros > Buceros rhinoceros. The sequence goes on along the minus strand of NW_010408782.1, from coordinate 115,161 downwards.
AGAAACCTTTTTTATTACAGAATTCCTACTTTAAGGAATTCCTTCATTCTTGAAGGAGCTCTTACATCTGATACGAGCATTCTCAAGGAATCCGTGCGTTTCAGTTTAAGACACAGCCTTTTACAACATACACGATACAGCTTTTTTTTTCCCCCAGGAAACAGAGATTGCTAAAAAGCCAAAGCACTGTGGAAGGTTTTTAAAATAAGTAATAAAGAAACAGATACAGGAGATAAGCACTTACCAGTGTTACTGACCTCTTTGCATCCTACTGTCATGGAATGAGACTAAGCAAATGCAACCCAGTCTGTGAGCCAGAATGAACAGCTTCTAATTTTCACTTCAACCTCGAAATCAAGAGTACTGAACAGAGAAAGGTGACGGATCTGCTGGTTTATATTATGATGAAATGAAAGCTCTTAGCACAGATCTGAGTGGAACGGCTTTTTTTATATATATATATTACATTAGCCTGCTAATTTGAGGAAAGTGAAAGGCTTTGTTTTACTGTCTTTTATCTGTTCTCTTTGCTACCCCCACAATTTAATTTGCATTTAAAATTATTCTTGTGTCTCCACTGCACTCCAAGGTATGGAGCATTTTCTAATCACGATGAATGTTCAGTGTGGTTTTTGTGCAATGCCACTTTTATTCTGAGCCAGAAACATGGTGAGTAATTATAATTGCGAGCTATTTTCTAGAATGAAATACAGGGTGGTTGTCTGATGCAGTTTCTGATTTTTCCTCCATTTAGCAGCACATTGCAACAAGCTACTCAGTCAAAGCATCAGTAGAAACATAAATCAAATAACACAGTGCCATGGCATGGTAGCTTAAACATGCATATCCATGGACCATGAAAGCAGAATATGTTTCTACTGAGAGCTTTTCAATTATAATTTGCTTTTTCCCGAGTTTTGAAAGCGGGCTGAGATGGTTAATAAACTGAAATATAGCCCAGTTATCTCGTGGTGGCTTTCAGTTCATCTCGTTTAGTGTTACTGAAGCTGCACATCGTTTGGAATCCTGATGGCACGAGGCAGTAGGGGCAAACAAGGGCCATGCTAGTAAGTCGCATGGGCATCCCTCATGAGAAGGCCAGGCCCCTGCTTCTTCCAGCAGGTGTTAGCATAGTTCCCAAAAGTCTGATTTTGGAAGTGGATCCGGAGTTGAAGAAGGCAGCGATAAAGCCATCCTTTGATAGATTTAGACTCAAGTTCTGGCCAGGAGAAGTGTCAGGAAGCATCAGGTTTGTCTTCCCATACTGCATATACTCTGCTCAGAAGATCAGGTATAAATGCCCTCTGAAATCCATTGCCACCAAACACTACTGGTGCTCAAAACCAGGGGTTCAGAAAAGTTAGATGTTCATTTCAGTATCAGAAAACTCTATGTCAAGTAGCTTAGGATGTTTCTAGCTTTCAACGAAGGAAGCCAAGAAGATAAACAAACCCTCAGAGTACAAGTTTTTTGGTGCAGGTTAGAGAGTAAAGAATCCCTGTGAGCAGATTACTCCATGGGTTCCCACTTTTAAGACTCCTCACATGCTTCTTCAGAGCACCCAGACAGTATCAAAGGTAAAGGTGAGCTATAGGAACTCCAGGTAGAATCTGGTATGGCCGTTCCTACACTGGCACCCCACTGAATAAGGGTGGATTGAGTAGGAGTCTGTCTCCCAGTGCTACCGTAGTGGTGGATCTGGCTTATGCAAATTGTGTTCCTGTTTTAAGAGGTGTGACAAACATTTGCATTCCTAAACACAAATTAAGGCAAAATGAAACAGCAAGAACACTGCTCGCTGCCTTCTTTGCATTTTGGAGAGATGCTAGTACCTTCCTCTCTGCATTTGCCATGATGACTACTGGACTGGACAACAGCTCTCCAAGCTGTCCTCTGGTATGTACTGGATCCACTGTCTTATGGACCAGGGGCCAGTTGCCTGTTTAGCCCAGCTGAATTTCTTCAAAAGAAAACCAGAAAAAAAGAAGAAAGGCTTGCAACAGAGGTGCAGAGGGAAAATGGAAGACAGGAGAACACTGTGCCTCGCTCGCTCCAAGGATCATATCTGCTCGTTTGCAAGCAATGTAGAATACTTTTTTGTTTGTTTCTCAGGGGCACCGGATCTCCCAGTCAGAAGGAGGCTGAAAAAAATACAACCTTGTATGCTGGAGGATGTTTTATAGCACCTGTCCTGTAGCCTTTGGTGTGTCCTTCTGTCCCTCTTTGCCATCACCCTTTCAGTCTGCAGTATCGTCTTCCACCATGACTGACAAGCATAGCCATCGAAATCACCAGCAGCCTCCCTACTGACCATTGCAGGATCATCCATCTTGACACCTTCATCCATCTCAGGGATTTACAGTTCACTTTAAATTATAGTGCAGCAGTTCTGACAGCTACTGACAGCTCTCTCTGACTAGGGGGTACTTAGCAACAAGAAAGATAACAGTGCCTTTGTATTTATATGCTTCTGTGGCATTCATCACCATGAGGGAAATCCTTGCCTGCCTGGTCACAGTCTCTTTAGGATGGTAGGGTGGGCTCAGATGTGACCCACAGTCCGGAGGAGCTCTACCTTCAGAAAGAGAAAGCCGTTACCTCCACCTCATTTGGAAAGCCTGCATGTCTAGAAAAAATGTCCGGGTGGAACAGATCTGGTTTTGAGTTAGGTATGATCCCCAGATCAGGCTTCCCATACTTGAGGCTCACTCAGAAAGTTTTGCACAGCTTTTGGGCTGTGTACTCTGACTTGGTTTCCAGAGCACCTCAGGGGGCAGGACAGAGGAGGACAGCAGTGGCCATAGCAGAAGCTGTGCTCCCCAGCTCTCTGAATGCCTCCCTGGGCTCTGTCAAGCCCTGAAGCCAAACTTGCAAAACCTCTGCTACTGCCTGGACCCCTTATCAGCACAGATCCCTGTCAGGATGACGGGTACCGTGGTTTTGTAACATACACAGATATCCACAGAGGGCTAGACTGAACCTGAACTCTGTGAGCTAGACTGTAAAACCAACCAAGCAACCTCTGCTAAAGCAATACTTGGAAAAAAATTGTCACGCTTTGGAAAAATGTGAAGCTGGCATTCCTCGTCACGAGCTTAAGTAACCTACTGCATCACATTTGACTTTTTCCCAAATTAAAAAAAGAAAACCAACCAAAAAACCACAAACCCTCAAGAGGCAAGTAATTGAACAGTTGGCATTTAAAAGGAGTGAGTAGCCTTCTGGTTTTCTAACAGTCAGATACATGTAGGCATGGGGCTGGCTTTTTTTTTCCTATACTGAACTCTCTATTGAGAACATAACTGTTACTGTAATGACTCAGAGCCTCGGAAAAAAAAAAAGTCTGCTGCTGACAAACACTAATATTAACCTGAAAGAAAGTGGGAGAGAGAATGTAATGTGTGACTGAAGAAGTGTAGGCAAGGTGATTATTACAGAGAGTTGTTTCCTGAGGGATACATTCAGAATAAGGGAAGAATATAAAAGTTTAAGCCCCTAAGCTATGAAGAATGGGTTTTTTTTTTTAAATTATAATTATCAGTCTTGTGCTTAGATATATTAAAAAGAGAGGATTACCAGCAAAATTAGGACACAAATACATTCTCTATTTCTTGTTTGTAATGCAAGACAAATATTATGATGCACAGAACATCCAATAAAACACAAAAATATTCAAGGGAGAGTTACAGATGCTTTAGAGTGAAAGAGACTAACATTGATGCTTTCGGAAGTTTCTACAGTTTTGTACAACTCCCTCTTAGGGTCCTCAAGCTGAAACCGCTTACGAATTTTAAAAGAGTTGTCCAGAAGAAAAGGCACTCCCAATGCAGAGGTATTTATTTTTAATGCTTCTGCCATAAAAATTATCTATATCCAGAAACACTGAAAAGAGCATACATGTAGTCCTGGCTCTTGAAATCAGTGGAAAGTTTGGTTTGGGCTTTCATAGCATCAGGGCCACTTTCTTGCTATTTAGCTCCAAAGCAAGAGCTGCCCATGGATCCCAATGCAAAAGAGATGAGCTCCAAAAGAGGCAGCTCCAGCATCCTGTGTCATGAACAAGAAGTTCAAGAAGTTGCCAGCTGAGAAAATCTTCCAAGTGCTGTCATGAAGAACAAAGGTTAGCTATCCTGCATAGAAAAAGTCTATTCTAAGATGATATATGGCAGTTTGAGACGCCTTCATTTGAGGGAGGAGAGGTTGAAGTCATAATTATATGAAAAACATATTAGAGAAGAGAGAATTTGGGAGAGCGGGTATGTTAAAGCCTAATTTTTCAGTCCTTATACAGGCAGAAATTCTTGTGCATTAATAGACCTTCGTCATCCTCGCCAATTACATGACCAGATTTTTTTTTTTTTCTATAAGAAAATTCTGCAGGAATGGAAAAAGAGGAACTTCCCTAATTCATTCCCACGGGAGACTTTGTGGAAGGAGAGAAACGCAGAGCTATCTGTGGCAGGGGAAGGGGATGAAATGAGTAAACCAGATCGTTTGGGCAAGCCTTCCTCCATTGCCCCACCAGCACGCAGCAGTCAGGGAGGTGGAGGCATCCCGTTCGGTTCCTTCCTCTCTTCTCAAGGAGTTCTAGCAAAGCAACTTTAAAAGGATTCACAGGGGCAGCTGGAAACAATGACAGACAGACAACAAAATCATCTGTTCTCTTTGCCTTCCTGAGACTGAGTGGTCACTAGAGCTTGAGCTGTTCACCACGCAAAGGACAGTGTCACTGCGCAGAGAGATCCTAGGCAATGCCTTGAATTCGCGCTAACACGGGTACGGGTCGAAACCTTTGGAGGAGGAAAGGGGAAGTCAGCACAGGGAAACTGGAAACAAATGAGTGCCTACAGTCTCTTGATGGCCTTTGAGAGATTGCACTGATAGAGGATCGTTCCTAAATCTGGTTTCGGTTGGTTGCTGGTTTAAAGGGGATAAACAATTCTGAAGGACCTGAGGAACTGGACATACACACAGTAACGTGGTGACATTTGATAGAAATCTAGGAATTGCAATCTGGTAGAACAAAATCAAATGATTTATTGCCATCTGGCTTTATGTAGGACAAAGCTGTAACTATGGAGTATTAATGGAGTTACAAGTTGTAGTCCTCAAATAGCATGATGAGAGTTAATATTCATAGGGCACCATGCATACGTAGGTAAATAATGCATATGAATGCCAGTCTGAACAATTTACATAAAAATTGATCTCCTTTCCTGTTTCTTCACTGTGCTATCCTCCAAACCTGCGCCCACTTCTGATACAGTTTTCAAAAGTGTTTGGCCTCTGGTTTTTTACGATTACCTTCCCCAGAAAGACAGATCAACAATGAGGGCTTCATTAAAAATGCCCACCTGTCTTGTGTTTCCTACCCTGTGTTGCTCTGGAGCTGCTGTGGAGCCACATCCTTTGCAGTGGGAACGTTTATAGGACTTGTAATGAAACACTTGAATGTATTTGACAAAATCATCCAGATACCTTGAGTATTCCCAGACACACATCACTGTACCGCACTACTGGAGTTATTCTAGACTTTGCACGTACCTTTAACTTAGTTTGGACATGGGGATTTTTATGAGCACAAGTTGGATATTTTTGTGTATTTCAAGTAATGAAAGTAAGTATATGCAACTACACATTGCTGTGCTTTCTGTACTTTACTGAAGGATTTGATCCGGCATAATGCAGGTCTCTGCAATATCAAAAATGATGAGCAAGGTAACAAGCCAGAAGAACCTAATTCCTTCCTAATGATAGTGAGGCTGTAGAGCTGTCAAGTTCCTCCTGCCTAGTAGCAAAAGTGTGGCCTAAAAGAGGAATATGTATTCCAGCTCCTTGTTCCATTAGCATGATGGGGGCTACACAAGTTCTCCAGTCTCCTCAGACACGCTGGCTTTCTGCCCACATCCTCCTCCTCTTCCACCATACATCACAGGCTCAGGAGAGCACTTCAAACTCTTCACGTTGTTTGTAATTCCAAAGAATTTCTGTTTGCCTTTGGGCGAAACCTCTTTGCACCTTCAGTGGAAATTTGTAGGGCTAACACCAAATTTGCATTCCACCACGGAGCAGCTAATACAACTCCTCTGGCCCACTTTCTTCAGCCTGACAGAACATCGTGTCTTCTAACAGCACCAGGCTGGAGATGTTTTCCAAAAAAAACCCAACATCAGCCAAGGACAGATCCAGTCTTTTATGTGGGTTGCACTTATTTTCAGACAACCCCATTGAGAAGAAAAATAGCGCATTTATTCTGTTGCCCAAGTTTCACTAGAGACACTAGCGACACCTCACATTAGTGAGGTGTATCCCCGTGAACTGACAGAACAGTGTGTACCGGCAGACAGCAAATAATTGCCCTCACAAATCCCATTTCACAGTCCATGGGTGGTCTTCTCAAAATAATGTTCAAAATATTTTTATTATTCAGTGCCCCCCAGGCTGATAAGTAATTTTACTAAAACATCGTCTTCAAGAGAATGAAGAAAAACAGCACTTGTGGCACAGCCTAAAAGTTAGGTTTTATTTTTAAAAATTTGTTTCACAGGTGCTTGTTTAAAAACTTACTAAAAAAAAGAAAATCAGTGGGAAGTCCAGTGAATTTAGGTTAGACTCGGTAAGTGCAGTGCCTCAGTTTCATTGGTTATAGGGCAGATCCTTCTCTTAGGGACCACCTTCAGAAACACTGAAATTTCACAGAGGTTGGAAGAGACCTGAGTCTGGATGTTCATCCTGCTCTGCCAGGTCCCCACTGCCCCCTGTCCCTCAGCCCCACATCGACACGGCTGTTCAACCCCTCCAGGGATGGGGGCTCCACCACTGCCCTGCCACATTAAGCCTCCTGATTAACTCCCATTTGCATATTATGTAGTAGTAATTTCTGACCCGTTTATACTTTTTCCTTAACAAAACCAGCCAGCATCCCTTGTGGGGCACACATACCATCCACACAAAATTGCCAGGGAGCTGAATGCCGGCAAAGCGCAGAGCTGGCACCCCTGCTGCTGGTCACGCTTGGCGTGAACGACAGGTTGAACATTGGATAGCTGCAGGCTCAGGTCACACACGGTCATGCGTGACTCTCATCTCAGCTTTTCGACATGATCATGTGGGAGCTCATAGCATAACTACCAGCCCTGGCCTTGCTTGCTGTGGGTTTCTGATATTGAACCTTAAAGTGAGCAAATAGAAAAGCTCAGCCTGGCAACCAGGTCTCACCAGTTCTGCTGTCACTGGGGTGCGCACAGCGGCAATGGCAGGACGTGGTTTTCCTTGGGTTGCTGCCGCAGCAGGTTTGCAGACGCTGCTCAGGAAGAGGGGTCTCGGTGATAGCTCCCATGTTGCACGACAGAAGGAAACGTGGAGCTCAGAGCAGCTGTGGAATTACAGCCCTGAAGCTACACAGATGGGTGTTTTGTAGAGGTCAGTGTCTCTGCAGAGAGGTGAAGGTGGTGCCTGGTCTGTTAATGTAGCCCCACTGCATTTTTTTTTTTTTTTGGAGAAATATGACTTTAATATTGCTCCCTCCCCTGTGAAACACTCCCAGGGTAATAACAACAATAAAACCCCCTCCCCCTAATGTTTTCTTTTTAAACACATCAAGCATCAGAAAAGCTGTCATTCCAGACCAACTTCTGCCCATCCCTATGGCAACTAATGGAAGCATTTAATACTATATATACAAAATGTAATTTGCTCCCCCGCCATCTCTAGTTATACTCTTCTTTTTATGCTAAAATTGCTCTGTGACGCCTACAATGTTTGGAAAATGTTTCTGAAGTGACATGCATCAGAGGTTCAACGTCACTGAAAAAAGCTCAAGTGACCAATTAAAAGATAGTTATTTTGAAAAAGCAGTTGAAGAAATGAGCAGAGGCCAAAAACGTCCTGTCTGAACGGTCATGTTTGTAGTCTTGGAATGCTCAGGATTCAAGCTAACAATGTCTTCAGAAAAAAAGGGGAGAGAGGAGAAATCAGGCACTGGTGATCCCCCAGCAGAAGTGACAGTGCTTAATACCTTTGCAGGCTGCCATCAGCTGTCCCTATCGGGGAAGGAACTTTAGAAGCTGTGAAGCAGTCTCTGGAAATCCTTCCTTTGCCTAGTCCCTTAAAGCTTTAGAAGTTACTTAAAGTCAGCTTGAACCCAGGGGCTTAAAATATTAAATCTATGAAAAGATAAAAGGAATATGGATTTTTTAAATCTCCTTTTCAGAAGTGTGAGAAGTAGAGTATTCATTGCTTACAGCTCTGCATTATGAAGCTTCTCTAACAAAGAACACACAGTTGTTGTTGGGCAGTCCAAATCATCTGCCTTGCTGTTCTCCATTTCATACATCTTTTATCTATGTTCACAGAGTCACAGACAGGTTTGGGTGGGAAGGGACCTTTCGAGCTCACCCAGTCCAACCCCCTGCAGGGAGCAGGGACAGCTTCAACCAGAGCAGGTTGCTCAGAGCCCCAAGGTCCAACTGACCTGGGATGGTTCCAGGGATGGTTCCACCACCTCTATGGGCAACCTGGGCCAGGGTCTCACCACCCTCAGCATAAACAATTTCTTTCTTCTCCCTAGTCTGAATCTCCCTCTGTCAGTTCAAACCCATCACCCCTTGTCCTGTCACAACAGCCCCTGCTAGAGGCCCCTCCCCATCCTTCTTACAGCCCCTTTCAGCACCGACAGGCTGCACTAAGGTCTCTCTGGAGCCTCCTCTTCTCCAGGCTGAACACCCCCGACTCTCTCCCATCCTCCCAGCAGAGGGGCTCCAGCCCTTGCACCATTCCTGTGGGTACCACGCAGTAAAAAGCACTACTAAATACAAGTATACTAGGAAATAACTACTTCTTCTTTCTGTTACCCTCTTCAAAGTAGTCAAACATTCACAAAAACCATCTTGGTTTCAAGCAGGCCAGATTTAAAGGAATAGACAGAGATATTTTTATACCCTGGTGTATGGGGTTTTTTACAAACGAGACAAGCAAGAAGAGGGCTATTGTGTGATAATACATCATCTTTGCCACTGTTAAAACAGTAACAGAAACTCCCAGGCTATCGGAATGTTTCCAGGTATCTCAAGCAGGGATTTCAAGTACGAAAGGGATCCACTGCATGCAGCTCAGGAGACAGAGTAGCTCTGCCCTTGCCTGAATTCTGATATTCATTATTAGAGTACAGTGCTCTGCAGACAGGAGTCTTACACCAGTCAGCACGGACAGGTACCTCCTACAAACGAGGCTCAGTAGTTTTATAGCAGCCTTGTAGAAGACACAAACACTTCTGCAGAGTTTTTTTCCTCTTAGAGATGCCCAGCACAGGCAAGAAGGAGAGAAGTACCAACTCAAGTAGGAGAATGGTTTTTACCGTATTCCTTTTGGGGTGTACAAAGGAAACTCAGCTTCTGCAGCAGAGGTGAGTGGGCACAGCACTGTTATGACAGTGACTGAAGCCAAGCACTGCCAGCTGCTTCCGCTAAATCATCTCACACCTTCCTCGTGCCTGTCCTCTAGCAGGCATAGAACACAGGCACATACCTACAGCCTCCTACTGTGGTTCAGTGAGGTGAAGGAACTGCACTGAAACTAAAGTTAGGAGGACTTGACCGTGCCTTTGCAGGGTCCAGCCCCAAAATATTGTCTGTCTGGAACTACAAGTGGTGGGGAGATGGAAATACCAACGTGGCAAGAAGAAGTAGGATGGGGTCTAGAAGGAGGAGGAGACAGTTGTTGTATGGAGTGAATATTGCAGCGTGCTATAAAACAGCTGGCTGTAACCCTGTGACATGGGGCATTTCACCGATTTCGGGTTTGGTTTGTATTTTTGGCTTGTGTAGGTGCAGGAGTATAAGCAACTCAACAGATAAAACTAGTCTCGTCTTAAAACAGGCCCTCAAGTGAAATTCACTGACTGTGGCAAGGATTTGGTATTCCAGGTGTTGTAGTGTTAGGATAAAAGGGGCTTCTGCCATCAAGTCATGTAGGAAACATGCTTTGGCACAGAGTTCTGTGAACAACTTCCCACAGAGTCTTCTAAAAAGAAATTTCTCATCAGGGCTGGACCAGGAGGACAACTGGAGATCAAACTGGGCCACCACCCCTCCTTCTGCTCCAGGTTCTCACACCTGAAGCTGGGAAGCCATTCTCCCTGGGCTCTGTATGTAGTCAGCAGCCATCAAAAAACTATTACCCTGGAGGTTATTTCAGTGATCCTGCCTCACTTTCCTCACTGTTTTTATGAGAAGCCCACAGAAACGAGCTTCCTACTTCAAGCCCAAAGGGGCTCTCTGTTCGTTCCCATGATGGCTCGACATCCACAGCTCACAGGGAGGCTTCTAGTGGGTCTCATAACACACAAGAATGAGATGTTTGGCTGTAGACATAAGGCTGAAGGCACTGTACTTGGTTGAGCTTGAAAATAGAATATGGTGCGTGACTAAAAGTGTTCCTAACCAAAGGGACTAGTTGGACAGTGTCCATTGCAGCTCTCGATTGTATACGACGTGTTCCTTTAGCCAAATATTAGTGCTACTGAAATCAGTCTGTGTTTTACACCCGTCTTCTGCAAGCCCACTGTTTGACCCCACGTGAATAGCGCACCTTGGGAGACATTAACATTTTTCAGTTACGTGAACTTGCACCGCTAGGCTGTAATTTGCCTCTCGATGCCTGGAGCCTATAAGAAAATGCAATTTGCTGGAAACAACTGTAAAAGCCTGAGGAGGTGAGGGCTGGAACACACAAATTGTGTGTGTTTAATAGGAGAGAGATGTAGCATGCTCTCCAGGAAAAGCATTACTGGAGAAGGAAAGCGTCTTTGAAGGCAGTGCTCAATGCCGAGCTGCAGTCTGAATGACAAACAGCATAGCGGGGTAGATCCGTAAAGGTCAGCAAACAACAACAGCAGCCGAAATTCACAGAAATACAGGTCAGAAGGGGACCTCGAGAAGTTACCTAATCCCTTTACACAGAGGTAAAATTAACCTCTCCAAGCTCATTCTTTGCTATAACCTACACTTTAAAACCTCCCTTGAAGATGGCACAACATCCCTGGCGTGTTAAGGGTGTTCCACTACCCTTAAGGTTGTAATTTCTTTCCCAAAATCCCCCAATTTCTCTGCTGCAAATTCCCCCCCCACTTCTTCTCTGGTGCATGTCATGCATAATTGAGCAAGATTGTGTCACTAGAATGTCTGGCACGGGAATAATGGAGTCGATTACTTTGCTGAGGGGAGAATTATAGTCCTCTGCAGGTGACTAGAAAGCCACCACGATGTTCTGAAATCTCTGGCGAACACAGTTGAGCATTTTCTTCTTAATGAAGAACGCATTTGAGATGCTCAAAAGAAAATATTTGTCTAGCCCTTGAGCACTCTGCTCTTCGTTTGTTTAATAATCCATTGGACTTCCCAATTGTCTGGAGAATTGTGACAGAGCCAGTTATTGTCATTATTGGTAAAAAAAAAGGAGCCTATTTGTCATTACTATTTCAGATGTCCTTTCATCATTTTTGCATCCACAACTTCTTTACTCTTACAACTCACACATATTTCTTAATAAATAAATCTGTGTCATCTAGCCCTGGACTTCCCACCACCTTCTCTCTGAGGACTTCTGTTGCCACCACTTTGATTTGTTCCTTTAAGTCACATTCACCAGCTGAAGCTGGACTAGGGCAGTGGTGAGGCCGAGACTGAGCAGCTGATTCCAAAGGGAAAAGATAGAAGCCCTTCAAGATGACAGGCAATCACAGCGGAAAGACCCCCCTCTCTCCCCTACCTCCAAAAAAGAGAATTTATTCAAGAGTAACCATAGCAATGCATACCCAGCTTGGGCTGGCTAATAAATACTCTGAACAGGTTAAAAGCTAAAACCTGGTAAGTACAAAATAGACTGGCTTGAGGTCCCCCCCCCGTGAGGCATCAGCAAGTGCAGCTGCTCCTGAGAGC
>NW_010408782.1:89006-103128 GCF_000710305.1 Buceros rhinoceros silvestris | reverse complement strand
AGCCCCACGGCTGGGGCTCAGACACTGGGCTTGTGTCTCCACTGTCACAGGGGGAGCTGGAGGGGCTGGGGCAGCAACTGGTGCTTCTGGGAGGGACTGGAACTCCCCTACTGGCAGCAGCTGCTTGGCAAAGGAAACAACTGAACCGGCTCTGAGGCCACTGCTGTTGTACAGGCTCCTTTCCTCCCCGGCTACTCCGCTTCGCTGGGAAAATCTGCCTTGCCCAGACTCGCAGCTGGCTGCGAGAAGGAGCCCGGTCCTGACCTGGGTAGAGAAGATTGTGTCTCTGAGACATAATGAACGGAATGGATTCCTTCTGCTGTGATTAGAAGGGAGAGCTCTGTCCCAGCTGCATTTTTTTTCAAGTCGTTGCAGATCTGGATTTTGCTGGGAGATTTAGCTAAGCATTGTGCAGGTCTGCTTTAAACAGTCCTCAGGAAATAAATCATTTACAATTTGTGCTATTCTACCCCTATTATTCTTCCCAGAATGTGCCTTTCTGAGTCCCTCATGCCCACAGACACAGCTCAAAAGTCCCACCGTGGCAGGCAATTAAGAAATAATCGTTGCCTGAAAGAATTTGCCATCTGAATAATTTCTCATGGAAATCAGGAGAAGCTGCTGAGAGAAGCGCCTACCTGCTCGGTGAAAGAAAAGAGGGGATCAGCAGAGAGAGCCTGAGGAAAGGCCAGATGGTTGCTGTTAGCGGGACACCAGGGCAGGCTGCTCTGTCTTCGTTCAGCTCACGGTACACAAGTGCTCCCTCACTTCAGTGAGGTATCACCGTGCTCTGTCTCTTCCTTAGGTGACTATCTGCCATCTTCCCCACTTCCCAAGACTTTCCTTGTTGCCGTTGCTCTTCCAGGGTTAAATTTTATTTATTTTTTACATTTCATCCTCTTTGTGTATTTTCAGTTTCTCTTGCTTTTCCACCCACAAAGACCTGGCCTTAGAAGATTCAGTACACTAACTTTTGATGTTAGCAGCGCACAAACTGGCAAATTAATGACAGGCAGGACAGTGTCTTTCAAGTCTTGATCTTTGCGTAAAACATGGGTGCCAGCCAGCACGTCCAAAAAGAAGCTACAAAGGAAGCAGCGGCACTGAGAGGCATGGCTGGGACACAGCTGTCAGCAGCTTCTGGTTCCAAAACTAGATGCTGTTGATGTCCTACACAGTGTTTAAGTCTCGTGGGTTTCCAGTAGCCTGTATGCAATCTAAGTTGGGAAAGAAAAAGAGGAGCCAGACCATTCTCTGTCTGATCTATGTCTTTGAAGTCACTAAATAAGGCTCAAAAATATTGGGAGAGTTTCTGAAATACAGATTCAAGTAAATAATTGGAGAGTTGTGGCCCCTAGGAACTGCATACAATGGAGAGACCATCCGTGAGACAGAGAAAGCAGAGGTGTTCCCATCTGAAATATCTGTAGCATAAAGCTTCTCTAGGGAGTACATACATACATAAAGATGCACGCACATAGAGAAAAGTATGTAAAACAAATTTAGGTGATAAGCTGAAACTGCTTCACCTTTCTGCACAGTTAGTTCATTTCCAGTGGACATAGACCCCCTGTGAAATGCTGAAATAGCCGCCCTGACTCACGTGGACTTGCTACAGCTGCAGAAGTGCTGGTTTTTACTTCATCTTCGGAAAAAAAGTACTTTTTTCCTCTAGTCGTTCTCTGGCAAAGCGCAGTATATCTAATTTTGTTAAATTCCAAAACGCACTGTGCACCGAAGTACTTGTAGGTGTAAAGTAGAATGTCAAGGATGAGTCAAGGATTAATACCTAAATTATAGAGTGTGAAATGGGAATTACTGTCTTAAATATCACGTTAAGAACCAGGAAGTATTTACCTAGTCTAAAGCACTACTTGCATTGTAATGGGCAAAATGCTATTCCTTTAGTTACAAGGAATCCTTTAATAGCCCTGGGCTCGAGCTGGAGGGCTGCCGAGGATGGAGTGGCGGTTCGATGACAGACTTTAACAAACTTCACTGTAATTCGTGTTCAGCACAGCACTTGCTGAAGTGTAAGGCAATGCTTCAGTCCTGCCTACTGCCACTGCTCTGTGGGTCAAGCATGAATTTAAGGCTGTACTTATTCTAACAGATACTCGAGTAGTTTATTTCCTTCAAACAAATTGCTTCTGCCACTATGGCGCTGTAGGATGATCAGGCAAGATGTTTTCTGGCTTCACCAGTCTGCCCCTCAAATCTCTTCAGCTGCCTCATTGTCCTGTTTTTCATCCCGCCTTACAAAGCTTTCCTTTGCTTTCTTAAGAAAAAAACCAGTGGTGGCTACTTTAGCAGCAGTCTTACCAAACCAGAAACCTGCAAACGATGCTGCGAGTGCTTCCCGTGCTCTCATTTTCAACTTCTGCCTCTTATCTGTAATTGCCAGCTCTTTGTGGCAGGATCACTTATTTTACCCCATGTGCGTTCAGCCCTATAACCATACCCAGAGTTTTTAGATGCTCTGATAAGAAAAAATGAAAGATTAAAATTTAAATCAGCTTAATTTCTCGCTGTCATTAAGCCCATGGTAAAGGTCTGAGGATTTTTTTTTTTTTTAAACACAGCTGAAGGGCTAGTGATGATACCTCATTTGATTCATAGGCTGAGACATGGAAGTGATCCCAACAAAGCTTAGGAATGAGCCTCGGCTGCTTCTCAGAGCTTTCCTAACTGACTTCTGGCTTAGTAATCAGTGTCCAGCAAGTCCAGCGCTGCTCAAGCCATGTACTTCAGCAACTACCACTTTACACTGCTCATTAGCTGCTGGAAATAGGATACAAAAATAAAATTTTGGGAAACAGACTTAAATAGACTTATGAAGTGGTTATAGAGAGCCCTGCCAAAAAGTGATTTTATTGTAAAGGAGATTCATCAGTGAAACAATTCCAGTGACCAGACTTCTGAAAACCTTGCGTTTTTATCAAACATACTGAACAGCTACATCTACACTTATTTTTAGTAGAATCTGTTAGATGTCACTTCTTGACATCAGCCAGCTCAGACTCGCTGTACTCCAAAGTACTCGTTTCGTATTTTAGCATCTTCAGCAAACCGTAAGATGACTTTTGCTCTATACGTTACCACTTAGTCCTCTACTTAGCAGAGCATAATTGCTAAAGATTGTAGCCAGAAACAACAGAGCTGAGAAATCTATAGGCCAGTTACTGTCCTTGTGCTTCCCAGAAATCCTGGGTAAAGTTAGGACCATCAGGAGCCCCGAGCTTTCCTTCAGGCAGGTTTTCCTCCATAGTGTGCGTTGTTTTCCTTATACCGTGCAGACTCAGGCACTCACTTTGCTGCCTCATAACGCATCTCTCTTCATCTAACACGTGGATGGGTCAGAGAAATAGCCTCTATCTCTAGATACAATTCCACTGCCCAAATCCCTACTGTAAAGACTGGAAGAGTGACTAAACAAACTGCATTGTCACTCGGTACGTGTAAATGAAACGGAGGAAGTAAAGCTAGTTGAACGCCTGTAAGGCTGCAGCCTGCTGTGGTTTAAAGATGCTAAAACCCAGAACACTTGCGAGAGCCCTGGTGAAGGCATGTATTGCAATTCTGTGAACTCCAAGGTATATAAAAGCTTTCCAAATATTTTCTGCTGAGCACTGGTCTATGAATTTACCAATCGACCTGGCAGTCCTACATAGCCTGGTAGAACAAACGTTGTGTTACAGAACAGAATCGCTGTGGCTGGTTCATCTAACGGCGGCAGCAGGGATAGGCACTAATTTAATTTTGGGGATTCTGCTTTAAGCCTGCGCCACAGTCACCCCTAAGCGTCACACAAACAAGACAATTCACAATATAGCAGTCTTAGGGAATAATGAGGGAGCACCTATATAAATAAATAGGAGCTTTTGTAATTATTTATTTGGTGACTATCCCAGCTGCAAGCCCATAAAAAGGTATCAAAGCCTGTCAGCATCTTACTGAGGGGGCAATCCACAAAGACAACTAAGAAATCCACAAAACCTAAAGAAAACCAGATTTAAAGGAGGATTTTGAAAAATCTCTGTAGCTAATGTCAGTGTTATTATTTTCGGATACAGGAATGAGGTCGAAACACAAAGTAGCCAAGAAAAAGAACATGGGCTGCAGTCTAACATTAGTAATATTTCCACAGCAGCGTCAGTGACCTCTGAAAGAGGTCAGAGTCGTTACAATAAAAATCCCGAACAGTGAGAAACTCTTGCATAAAAAGTGACAGAAATTACTGAAACGAAAAGGGACACTGAAACAATTATGCCGATTAACTTGGTGTGAAGTGTGGCTTCTAGTTCCATTTGGAGAAAACAAAACGTACCTGTATCATAGAAAATGCCCATCATAGGGGACCAGAGCGAAGCCCTTCAGTCCTACTCTCGTGTCTAAGTAGGAGACACAAGAGATCTCCTGCCCCAGCAGAACTGCAGGGGGGTTCACATGGGTACAGACCCATTTTGGCATTGAAAGACAGAAATAACTAACAACCATTAGCAAAACTTGCCTCTGCTGGTAACTCTCAGTGTATGTTTGGAGTAGTTGAATTAACCTTCAGGACAGGACTTCTTCAAGAATTGAATATTCCCGCCCGCCACCACCCCCCCTTTTCTTTTTGTCCTGCAGCTTCATTTTTAGCTTGCTCTCATCGAGCCACCCGCTTGCTGCCTGGGGTAAAAGGAGAGCTCCGGAGCTCCGGATAGGTAAGGGTCTGCTTCAGATCATTTGCCATCTTAAAAAGAAGAAAGTGTTTCTAGTCTGTTTCTAGTAAAGAAAAATTTGATTTCTTGGGCACAAATCAAAAGCAAAAACATGAAGAGTATTAAAAGGGAGAAACAGCATTTCCAGTATCTCATACTCTGATAAGACAAGTTCAGAGGATGCTGCTTGTGTATAATGTGAAAAACAGCAACGAGAACATAAAAATTAAAGTGGATAGAGTCCGTGTTGATCACAATAGAAACCTGAAAAAAACCCCAAACCCGTGATCTAAGTGCACCTCAGATTTTGTATTCAGTTATAGAAACTGGTCTGTTCCCGGAGCAGCACTGTTCGCTTGCTTCAGAGTAACAGAGGAGGGACAGACCCAGGGAGAAATACCTGCATCTCACATCCCTGACGCAGCTTGGGCTACATGCTTCTTAATTTCAGTTTGATCTGAGAAATGCCTTAGTGTCTGGAAATGGGTTGCCATTTACAAAAGCCTCCTTTGCTTCTGTCACCAGCGAAGTAGGTTATCCCAGCTTTTTAGCTAACAAGTATTTCTGCTGCATAAAGGATGCTGAGACTTTTCCACTATAGCACGCTGGTCTGTGACAGCTCTCGGCTAAACATCCCTGTTTGATGGGATTCATCTTGGCAACACCAGCAGGCAAGGGAGATCTATATGTAGCCGCGTGGATTCCTTCAAACCTGCTACTCAAACAGCCCATACCCGGTGTTTGAAGTTTTAGGTAATTATTTCAATATTTGCTACATTATTGTTATGATAATGACTAAGAACTTATTCAATCACTGCGCTGTTTGACAAACACAGCACTTGAAATTGAATGTTGCTTTTTTTTAATAAGATGTCATAAAATATGCATAGAGTGTCTCTATTAGTGATACTACTGTGGCACAACTCTTCTGGTTCTCCCCTTCTTATTCTAAATTCTTGCTTGATAGTACTGAGAAGCATCAACAGATCTGCAAAGGCTGATGAGCGTGCGCTGACTCAATACGCGTGTTGGAAGACAGAACTAAGTGAAATTTCCAGCATTCTACTAGATTATGCACCTCTCCATGCTCTCAAAAAGATATTCTTGTTCTCGTACCTCTGATCCTTCTGTTGATACTTCTGTCAACATCTGCTCGCAGAAGTGGCTATTGGCACGCACTTATCTGTGAATCACTATGCAAATGTATGCAACCACAGCGAACAAAGTCCTGGAAGATTTGAGCAAACCCATTTATTTTGTGCAGACTTCAAACGCTGAGGTGACTGACAGGTCCATTGTCACAGCCCTTACAGAAGTTGGTTGCCCGCTTTTTCCAGTGATAAAGCAGAATATTATTTGAGTGCAAGAAGCGTTACAGTGAACACAGCCATTCCCAGTTCTGGTAACATTTTGCTTGATCCTGTTTCATTGCAGAGCGGTAAAGGATGTCCTCAAGGGAATCAGGCCTGGACAATGAAGGTGATAAGAAGTGATATTGCTGTTTGCCAGAAAGGACAACTGATAGACACGGTTCAGGACACCCAGAAGAATCCTGTAAAGACACCTTTATTAAAATCAGTTCCCTGTTCGTGCTCAAGGAGACATGCTAAAGACAAACCAGTGTGGTCAAACTGGTGGTCTCTTAGCTACTTGCAGGTGCTGGTCAGATGCTTGGGATGAAGGCCCAACCAGGCCAGTCCTCACGGAGGCAGGTATCGTGCCGCTCCCTGAATTAAATGCAATGCTCGGATTGGTCTGGGCTAAACTGTTTAGAACACAAGGCATTACCAGAGGTCCTCTCAGGCACCTCCCCATTCCTGCAGCTGTGGCAGGAGCTACGCGTGTTGGCAGGGAAGTTGGAGGCTGGAGTGAAAGCTTTATTTTTTATTCCATTCCCTCACTTGACAGAGGAGGAGAAAGAACTGGTGCACTATGTTGTGCAGCTCTCTGCCGCCAAAGGTTCCGGTGGCTCACACAGGTACAGAGGCAGGAGGTCAGCAGACACACGGTTTTTACTACATCTTCCTCCCCTTCACAATGAGTGCAACATAAACCATGGCTTGGCTTCTTTCCCTGCCTCTCATCTTTACTATAGCTGCAGCAGCCAAAGCAGAGAGCGAAATGCTACAGTTTACTTTGAGAGGTGGCGAGAGATCTGCTGAATCTGTAACACGCAGAATTCCATACCCTAAAACACCGCATGACAATTGCGGACCAAAGAGTGAGCAACTCCTTAATCCTCACCTCTGCTTTAAAACTTCTAATTTTTTTCATTTAACACCCTCTGCCTACCTCAAAGAAACCTTTTTCCTTATCACAAATCAAGTGAACAATGCTACCCCCTCTCCCTTTCAGGAATATTCAGTGTGCAGGGCTGCTAGCATAGATCTGGCTTTCCAGGACTGATGTTAAAAGCTTTGAACAACTTGTTTAGAGACCCTGTCTGATAATGCATCAGCTGCCTCTGTGCTGCATGTTGTACAAAAAGCACAAGTAATCTTGCCCACCAATCACACACTGTCAAACAACAGAGAGGCTAAAGCAGTAGCTTAAGACACAGGCTTAAGCAAAGGCAGCCCCCCACTTTAAAAAGCAGATTAAGCACGCAGCAGATGCTGTGTGATAATTTATGGATAGTATATGCTGACCTGATTTTTATTATGTCAATTGTATGATTATGTTGGTTTGATTTAATTAGAAGATGCAGGCAAAGACCGAAACACTTGGTATATGAACACCCTTAGGTCAGCTTGCAATAAAACCTGAGTTCTCAACTTCAAATTCAGAGTAAGTTTTTGAGCTCCAGCCAAGCTGCCAGAATCTCTTTGGTCAGTTTGGAGAGTGAGATTAAAACAACTCCAGCGCCTATGCGAGGGGTGCACAAGCAATATGCTAAAGAGCCAAGAAGATTGTCAGAGAGGTTCAGCTAGTGAAGGCTGAAAGGAACCTGTATCACCCTGTCCCCATGACATGCTGGGGAAAAAAGAAAAAAAACCAAACAGAACACAACTTCCGGTAGGAAAAACCCCCATAGAGTCAATTTTCCTCACTTGTTTTCCTCTCTATTGCTCAGACTGTTTTAAGACCTTTGCATGCTAAGACTAAACTGCAGGCGCCCACAATCTGAGCTTGAGGGGCTCATGAGGTACCACAGCTCTGAGGGTGCAGAAATGACGCTACTGCGCAGCAAGCAAAGACACTAACCCTTGCGTGATGGGGCTGAGCTCAGAGGCACCAGATGTAGCTAGCTCTAGTTGTTATAAATAGCAGCTTAAAGTTGAGTGATTAAAATAATCTGCCCCTCACATATGGAAACTTTGCATGCGTTCATATGACATGGAATAATCGACGTGAGTTGATTTCCCCGATGTTGGTCTGTTGTTGTAGAAGACTTGCCTACAGACCTCCTGGGGAGACCTTCACAGGCGCAGGAAGGAGGGTCTTGTGGTGCCTCCAGTTGCATCCACTCCTTCCCGCTGAGGAGGTGATGTTCTGCTATGGCATATCACGACACTGTGATCTCCTCGTCACCCAGACAGGGACCTGTCAGGACACAATGAGGTTTGGCATCCCTCATAGCTGGGCTTCTGCATGAAACAGCCTCTGCATGGGGTGGGGGATTGGACACAGGCAGAGAGGAAAATGAAATAGGTGCCCAGGTAGGTTCCTACGTGGTATGAAACTGGGATTCAGACTCACAAATCCAGAAGTACCCTGGGCCCCACAACAGAGAAGGTGGTGGTGAAGTTCTTCTTCCCAGCCAGTTCAACAGGCTCAGGATCTCCTCTGGGAACTTCTGGTATCTGCTATCGCTTCTTTTAGCTGGCCTCCTGCAGCCAGTGAACCTGTACCCCTCCTATACATCAGCAATTCTGCCGCCAGCTTTATCCAGGCTGCTGTGCTCATCACCGCCCGACAAACAGCTCCATTTGAACATTTTCTCGCTCTGCCATCTGGGACTGATCCCTGACTGCGGCGCTGTGCCGCTCACACAGGAGTGAGCCCTTTGCGGGGATATCCCCACTCAGCCAGCACGCACCTGGCCTCTGAAGGGTGTGCAGGGCAGCAGGTGACAGAGGTAAAATCCTACTACTGTCTTTTGCAACATCCAGATCATAGCTGGACAAAATTTTGGTCTGGAACATCAAGTGAGAAAGATTCTATACAGAGTTACAGACTTTTTTTTTTAATTTGGATCAGTTTTACCAAACTGGTTCTCCGAAATACACCAAATAGCCGTCACTGGGCTGAGGTGGGGGGTGGCGTGACAAACAAACCGGAAAACGTTTAAACATTGTACTCTGACATGTTTGATAGCAACGTGTTCTGCTTTTCAAGCACAAAACATCTTTTCCATTTGAAATGACTTTCAAAATGTATTTAAAAATTATTCAGAAAGCTCAAACTGAAAACACCACTCTGCTTCAGACCAATCAAGACTCTTCTTCAGCACAAGTGATTCTTTTTAGTTCTTAATTCTGTGAATTTTTGTTTAAATATTCATCTGCTCAAATCCAAATTACTCCTTTATTTTCCTGGGACTCTCAGCAAATCATGAAACCCTTCATGTTCAGCTGTAATTCTGGACCCAATTTAAAAGAATATTTAAGCTTCATCTCAGAATTAAGGTCTTGTTAAGTACTGTTCGGGTTCTGCACTGTGAATGCGGGGGGTGCTGAACTGCGCCTGAACTCAAGCTTAGCCAGGCCTCCCCAACCCTTATTTCTCCTCCTCAGACTTCCTAAATAGGATTTTGCTTCATTGCTAAGTGGAAGAAAGAACGACTGTCGTAGGAGTTATGAGAAGATTCATACATCTCAAAAATGCCATTCCTGACCTTTTGGTCATCAGAGAGAGAAAATAAAACACCATCTACAAAACTTCTGTATTTGGAGATAATGTGAGTTCTCCTGGGCACCTGAAGGCTTTTTCCCCTCCCATCGTCCCAAATGATCTAGCGACAGAAACAAGGACAGAGTGAAAACAACAACAGAAAGAAAATTAAGAGAATAAGCCTTGTTCTCACCTGACCAGTGAAGTTACCATTATTCCCCCTTCCCCCTCCCGGGTTACTCTGCACAAACAGATTAAGCAATCGAATTCACACTGAAGTCCAGTTCTTCATTTTTTTGTAGTTCAGACACGTTTTGGAACAGATTAGACTCCATTTGTGTATACATATATTAAAAAAAAGAATACATTACAATTAACACCCCCGCGTATCAATTAAAAAAAAAAAGATGCATTTCAAACTGCCAGCGTTTTATACATACACATACACTTCACACATCAGGGGAACAGGCACGTGGAACCAACCACAAGCGGTTAAGTTAACGAACCCCTAGCACCCTTCCTTTGTTCAGCTGCCACAGATTTCTGCTGCTGGTGGGTGTAAGTCTTTTGAACTTCTTGAAAGCAACAAGAAAAATGTAAATCACTGTGTTTAAGCACGTGTGTTCCTGGGCTGCAGGGAGAACTGCTCTTGACTTGCAGAGGAGCAATACGCGCGCATCCAAGGACATGCCGGAGAGCTGCTCGCAGCATTCCCTGGGGGTTCTCTGTTCATTCTGTACTTGTTTATCGATGGGGCACATCTATCCAGAGTATCCGGGCACCTCAGACATCCCGCAGTTTACTTTCCTCATCAGCAGGAGGAAGGGAAGTACCTCGAGCTTTGTGCTCTGGATTGAAAGTTGAAATGGGTTGATGTGACTAGAGGGATGCCGGAGAGTTTGCCCACCCCTCCACACGAGGAAAACTCTCTCTCTGTAAGAGGCTATATTCCTCCTACCCCTCCTGGCTTCCAAACACCATGAAATACACCTCTCTTGTTATCTTCTTGTGAGGCCATACCTTCTATAGAGAGTGAAATCTGGTCTAATGCCTCATGACAATACTGGTTGTAACAGACTATTTCCAAGCTATTGCACTGCCAGAAAAAGAAAGGAAACTACTGTTGCTATGACTGCAGTATAGAAGTTTTCCAATATTTTAGTTAAAAGGGAAAAAAAAAACCCCATAGTTTGGAGAAGGAAGGAAATATGAGGGAAGGAGTAGAAAGCTCCAGGGAGGCCAAAGCCAGGGATCTGGAGACGTGAATGGTTCTTCAGAGGAGAGGACAGTACAGTGATAGACCACTACCCAGCCAAGTAGAAAAGAGCTTCAACTCGTATTTGCAGACTCACTCTCAGATGTAGCGATAAAACAAACACACACCTACCTCCTTAAATCAGCTTCACAATGCACCCAAGAAATCCTGCTCCTGCTTGGTCAGGAAAGGACACATGAAATCTCTCTCATGTGTCTTCCTACCCCGAGATCAAGTTGCCAACTTGTGTAGCTCACAGAAGAGGCAAAATCCTCAGGGCCCTACCTGCCCTGCTCCTGTCCCAGGCTGTCTAAGGGCAAGCCCCTCTGAGCAGGTGGAGACCATTTCCCCTTCCCGTAGGGAGCCTCCCGGCTCTGAGCACACCTGAGCAGCCTCACTCGGGCTGGGCTCCTCGCGCTTCGTGGCAGCTGGGAGCCTCTGAAAGGTCAGGGCTTGCTGACAGGCCAGCTAGGGAAGAAAGGAAAACCATCCTTTGCTGCACCCACCGTGAGCATCTTCCCACTCCGTCCCGAGGCTGCACATTTGGGTTCCTCAAACCAGGAAGAAAAGGGAGGTTTGGCCCCGCAGCGCTCCCCCGGGAAAGGCTGCTCTGCCAGCCTGCCTCTGACTCACTGTTGTGACACTCGGTATTAAAGCTGAGGTAGTTTGAAGATCGGTGGGATAGAGGCGTTTAAAAACCCTGTTATTTCACCTGTACCTTTGATTTTTAAATAACTGCTAATTTTAAATGGTTCGTCGTTATTTACCACATCAGCCCCGGAATACACTGAACATTGTTCCAAGTTATTGTAACCCTCCCTTTTAAAGTGGGTTTGAGCCATTACGGTCTGTCACACAAATCCTCTGAGTTGGTGGATTATTGACCTGATAGGCCCCAACAACTCCATCTGTCCATTTAAACGGGGACGAATGCTGTGAGTCTTTATTGCTTTCAATCCTATTATTTGTAAAGTGCTTTCTCCCTCTGTGTACGTGAGTTTGGTATTCAGGGACAATTTATTGCTGAGTTCTTGTCTAAACTCTTTTAATTATAGGGCTTTCCAGGGCAAACTGCCCACGTACAGTAGCATAAGTAAGTGTCCTGCTGCTTGGCTTGGGAAATGAGGCTGTTGACTTAGAGCCAGCCCTTACAGAGCCACGGAACCGTTCTGGCTGGAAGAGACCTCTAAGCTCCTGCAGCCCAAGGGTTCCGCCAGCACTGCCAGGTCCCCACTGTCCCCTGTCCCTCAGCCCCACATCGACATGGCTGTGCAACCCCTCCAGGGATGGGGGCTCCACCACTGCCCTGGGCAGCCTGGGACACTCCTGCACAACCCCAGTGAGGGAGAAATTGTTCCTCAGGTCCAGCCTAAAACTCCCCTGGTGCAGCTCGAGGCTATCTCCTCTCATCCTGTCACTTGTTCCTTGGGAAAAGAGACCAACCCCCACCCATCTCCAACCTCCTGTCAGGGAGCTGTCGAGAACGAGATGGTCTCCCTGAGCCTCCTTTTCTCCAGGCTAAACCCTGCCAGGTCCCTCAGCAGCATCTCAGCGCATTGTGCTCCAGACCCTGCCCCAGCTCCGTTGCCCTTCTCTGGACAGGCTGCAGCCCCTCAATGTCCTTCTGGCAGTGAGGGGACAGAAGTGAACCCTGGATTCGAGGAGTGGCCTCCCCAGTGCCCCCAGTACAGGGGGACAATCCCTGCTCATTGCTGATACAAGCCAGGATGCTGCTGGCCGCCTTGGTCACCGGGTGTGCTGCTGGCTCCTCTTCAGCTGCTCTCGACCAACACCCCCAGGTCCTTTTAGCAAGTCAGTCCTGCATTATATTTAAAAATCTTACAGACACTAAAAAAATGCTTTGCAGATGATCTGTGATAGCTTTTATACACATAAATAGAGATGTCTGACACTTGGAAGAGGGTGGTTTGTATCCTGCTCATTCAAGGAACTTCATGTTTTTGAAATTAAAAAAGCTAAATATAACTGATGTATGCACTGGACACATGGTTGTTTTTTCAGGGATGGGGACACTTGGAGAAGTGGGTGGATGTTTTTGGCGAGCTACGTTTTTGGAAAAGAGGTGTCAGGTGCCAGGACCTTCTCAAATCCAGACCTAAGGCCAAACTGTGAGTGAAGCTGTTGAATACATTTGATCATACTGTTTCATTTGAAGTCATCTACAACCTCTCATCCATTCTTGGGTCTTTGACTCGCTGTAGCATTTACACAATGCCAGAAACAAAGTCTTGTCCACAGCAGAGAGCTAGCACGAAACATTTCTTCCTTGAAGTGAAAATAATTAACTTTTTTCTAAAATCATCACATTTGCAGCAGTTAAATTTATTGCATCCTAGGTGCTCACACTTTGTTTTGGCAGTGAGAAATGCAGTGGCCTCTGAAGACAGTCCACTGAGCAGGTTTTAGAAAGGAAAAAAAAAATTGGTACAGATTATACAAGCAGACGCAGTCTGACTGAGCAGAGCTTGCTCTTCAGCAGTGAAGGCCAGCACAGTGTTCTGAAATCACAGGGAGTATCACATACCTGACAAACTGGTGCTGTCTCCAGATGCAGCAAAGAAATGACACACAGGAGCACAGATTCCCCTGTGAATATCTAGGCTGATCCCAAATGTGAGGACTTCACTGAGTTTTCCTCTGCTCCTTTGAGAGATGTGGCTGCCTGTGAGCTCAGTGCAAACGAACAGCTCCGTTTGTAGGAAGGATCCTTCCCCCTTTAGCTCTGCAGCAGCTGTAGATGCTGAGAGTGATCAAGCTCTTGCCCCTTAGACACCTGAAAACCTCTGTGGCAGAACCATCATAAAGCTTTATGTTCATGTAGCACCTGTAGGACGGCTTGTCGGAAGTGGCCTCCGTGTGATTCCCTGATAAAAATAATGAGTGAATGATCATTGGCAATATTCGTGCAAACCGGCTTGCCCAGCAGGCTGCCACAAGACAAAGTTCATCAGCCAAGGGCACCGAAGCAATCGTGAGCAGTCCCCAGAGACTGAGTCCTCCAAGAGCCCGGGAAATCACTCTGGCAGCCTGTGACAGGTAAAGTTGAGTTCCTATGTCCACACAAACATCCACCACCCTCTCGCTGTGGTGGCATCAAGGAATGTGGATTACAAGGGGTGTTTCAGGGCTGAAATAGTCACTCCGCAGTGAGAAGCCAAGTCAAGGCTAATCGTTATTTTATCTGTGTAAGCAAATTGCACATAATTATGGCAAACAACATGACAGTCTCCTGTCTTGTGCTGGGGGATTTGGCACACAGCACTGCCGAGTCGGATGCTCGTTCCCTTTCTGAGGCTTGAGGGTTTGGTTT
>NW_010408782.1:87838-88789 GCF_000710305.1 Buceros rhinoceros silvestris | reverse complement strand
CTCACTGACTTATGCCGGAGGATTGAACTCTGGTAGCCAGAGTCTCAGCTTTGTTCCCTACCGCGGGGCTGCTCCCTGCCAGAAGCTCTTCCCATTCCTTGGGGAGAGGAACGAACCCAACCAGCAACGTCTCCGAAGGAGAGGGATACACACACCAGTGCAAGGGAAGGCAGGTGGACATCCGCTCTTCCTTCAGGAAAGACTTGTCATCCTGTCGTTGTGTACAGCGCTCACTGACTTATGCCGGAGGATTGAACTCTGGTAGCCAGAGTCTCAGCTTTGTTCCCTACCGCGGGGCTGCTCCCTGCCAGAAGCTCTTCCCATTCCTTGGGGAGAGGAATGAACCCAACCAGCAACGTCTCCGAAGGAGAGGGATACACACACCAGTGCAAGGGAAGGCAGGTGGACATCCCTCTGCAGGGAAGGTCTGGTTGCCCTGAGAACTTGCTAGCAACCTCGTGTCATCAGACTTAGCTTTTGACACTCATGGCCTGGACTTGCTGACGAGTCTTGCACCACTGCTAAATCACACGTGCCTTTGCTGGTGGTCTGTCCCTGTTTTAGCCTCGCCAGCAACTTTCTAGTGGCTTTGGTGGGAGATGGCAAAAGCTGCAAGAGTAAAGGCTGAAGCCTCCATGTAAGGAGGTGCTGATCTTGATGAGCAGGACCAATGGCCACTGCACACACGTGCATCAGCTCTGCAGCAGAAGCGGTGGCACAAGCAGATGCGCAGCGGGTTTGGGTGCGATGGATTGCAGCATTTGAGGCCTTCAACTTTCGGAGGGTTGAAAGATGCAAAGGGGATACAGTGGTGCAGGAGGTGGGCAGGCAGCAAATGAGTGGAAATAAAGGGAGGATTGATAAGCCAAATGACGCAGGGAGTGGTTTTCAGGCAGAGATGCTGGGTAAGGCAAGAACAAAGGCAGCTGCCTCTCCAACAAGGACAAGAGC
>NW_010408782.1:87042-87641 GCF_000710305.1 Buceros rhinoceros silvestris | reverse complement strand
TGCACCCCACCCCCGACCCCCCACCCCCGTTCCTGCCAGTCCGAGCCAGAGGGCTGGAGATGTCATGGAGGAAGGGAGGAGCAGCTGGGCGCAGAGGCAGCAGCAGGGGTTGTTTTAAGTCACTTAAGACATGTTCGCACACCATCTGCCAGTCCACTATGTACAGACCAGTGAGCAGGCGTCATCCCACCTGCCCATCCTTCCAGATGTGGCAAGAATTCCACCCCCGTTCCTGCCAGTCCGAGCCAGAGGGCTGGAGATGTCATGGAGGAAGGGAGGAGCAGCTGGGCGCAGAGGCAGCAGCAGGGGTTGTTTTAAGTCACTTAAGACATGTTCGCACACCATCTGCCAGTCCACTATGTACAGACCAGTGAGCAGGCGTCATCCCACCTGCCCATCCTTCCAGATGTGGCAAGAATTGAGGAAAACAACTTCTCTTAGCTACCCAATAATCCTTCCATAGTCAAACTGTGCGCGAGGTGGATCCCATCGCAGTCAATCTCAGCCCTGGAAAGAGTCATTAAGCGCAGCCTGCGTGACCTGCCCTGCCCACAGCCGCGGCCAGGGCATTGCCTCCCCCTCGGCGTTTACGTCAAGGC
>NW_010408782.1:73672-86860 GCF_000710305.1 Buceros rhinoceros silvestris | reverse complement strand
AAAACTACCGGGGAGCAGTGCAGGATGAGGAGCAGCCTGCAGAGCCGGTTCAAACATAAAAGGTGACTAATATCTTACTGTTAGTGGGTTAGTTAAAAACACGGACTCCTGCCTGCCCTGTCCATCCTGGGAAAGCAGTGGATGCTCTGGTTTTTACTGGGCCGGTTTTCGAAGCAGCGAAGCTGACTCGTTTGTGCCCTGACTGCACGCTGGCTGTGTTTTACTGCTCTCACTTCTTTTTCAAGGACTTGGGACTTACCAAAAGCAGCAGTTTACTATGTAAGAGAAGTGATCCAGGGTTTGAAAAAACCCTCCAGACACTTTTGTACATCTGTCTTAACCAGGCAGCATAAAACCTTTCTGCGATCCTCCTCAGGAGCGCGTCATGTCCCGGGCGTGGGGGTTCAGCTCTGGAAGAGCGCCCTGCATCTTTCCTCTGCTTTCTCTTCAAAGCTCTGGGTGATTCCTACCTCCCTGACACCAAACCACAATTTCTGCCTGAGAAAAACGTTTCCTTTTACTTCCTGGAAACCACCCTGGAAGCTCAGCATCGAGGGGCTTAACACCTTAAGCCCCTCATGGGGATGTTTGTGGCATTAATTGCCGCATGATCTCGCTCCAGCGGTCCACAAGACGCAACAGCAAAATGGTTCCAGCGACTTCTCTGCTGAAATAGCTAATTTTATTGCTAGTGTTTCCTATGCCCTTACTTTCCTTGACTAGATCTTAACTAGAATCCTGTGAAAATTCTGTACTTTAATTAGGAGACAGTGATAATTTGAAACATGTAATTAATGTCTCAGCTCCACTGCCAGGTTCAGCCATCCATCTCAAATGAAAAAAAAAAACAACCCAAAACCCAAACCACAACCCCCTTACATAAGTCTTTTACAGGATATTTGTGGGATAATACGGGAAATAGCATATTTAAGTGTTTTTGTTTTATTGTGGACATTATTTTAAAGCTTTGATGGCTGATTTGATTCAGGTAAGAACACATGTTTGCTGGCCCTCACCTGGATGCTTTTGGAGAGTAAGGAGGTGTTCCTGAGATATTTTTCCCTCTCCAACTGGAGGCAAGTATTAGATGCAATGAACATATCCTTTAATTTAATTTAAATAAATCTCTTTCTTAATATTTGTTTTGGTAAACTGATACGAATCAGCCTTTTTAAGTGAGATGAGGCTTGATGCTTAGGCTGATATGTCAGCAAGGCAGGGGAGGGACTATTTATTCTGGCAGTCTGTGACAGAATTGATGTAAAGCCTAAAAAAAGATCCGTTTCTTTTATAAAGATGTTGGTGCTGTGTAAGCAACAGTCCACACATTTCATCTGCTTGTTATGTTGTTGGTGTCTCATGAGCTACAACCCCCCCGCTCCTGTAACTGGTAGTAACAGCAATCCCAAGCCCACCAGCATCAGATCCCTTAATACTTGTAACACAGCCTCGTCCTACACTGGAAAGCACATAACTGGCTGATTTTTTCAGTTGGAGTTTAAACTTTCAGCCAACAAAAACCTTGGTTTCCTGCATGTATTTTTTGGGGGTAGAAAGTTCCATTTTAGTTAATGCCATCTTAACCAAAAATTTACTCTTTACTCTTACCTTTGTCTTTCAGGCGCCAAAACTGTGAAGATTCATTTTTGTCAGGACAAAGAGCAGAAAAGAATATCTTGGGTTTTGTCAAGCCTCCTTTGTGAGCTCAGCGTTTGGTGTCCAGCCCCTTAGTAAAGGCGCTAACAGTCTTGGCCCCAGGATGGATCTCTGAGAGACCCCGCAGGTAAGTGGACTTCGTACCCATGATCACCATCCTCGGAGCCTGACTATTCAGATGATTTTCTACCCGGCTTCTTATCCCCTGTGTAAAATAACGTAAGTTCTTCTTCCTTTGATTTGATTTGTTGTCATTAGTTTAATTGTTCCTCTTCTAAGAATAGCTGCTGTAATTATCTCTCCGTGGTAAGCTGGGAGAAAGGATGACCGCAGAAATCAAGTGATACTAAGGAAAGTTATAAAAATTAAAAATTACAAAACCATCAAGAAATGTTCCTCATAAGTAATTTTTTCCAGAGTATTTCAGAATTATTTTTAACTCCCTTAGATGTTGCTCCTGCTGATGGCTCTGCACTATATATAGAATCAACGCTTTCAGGAAAGGGACCTGTGATTTTAGACATCACCATTTTGGGTGCTCAAACTGAGAGCTTTTACTGGAGGCTGGTCATCAAAAGGTGATACTTCTGATGCAGCAACTATTTGCACTCCCAGATTCCACAGACATTTGGAAAATAGTGGTTACATTTCCCTTCTGGTTTGTGGAGTCCCAGCCACTGAGGTCAGAAGCGAAGCTGTAGCCAGCGAAGCTGGAGCCGTATCTCCATGCGTTAAGCACCTCTGGTGGTGCTGGGAAGTTTTCTCTTTGGCTGAAGTGTTGCCAGACACTGAAGAACCCAGGCTCTGAACTTCAGAGACATTTAGGAAGATTTAAATGAGAATCAGCAGCCTGCCTTTGGGTGCTTGGACTCTATGCAACACAAGTAGGATCATCAGTTCCAGGTCCTCTAAGACTTCCTGTGCCCTGAAAGAGGCCCCGTGGTGGAGGTCTCCAGTCTGCCCAGCATGGAAAGACCAGTGTGGCACAGGGCATCGTCTCTTGCCCACTCACACCTTTCCTCAGTCCCATGCAGGGTGCACGGAGGAGTATCGTCCTGCCACCTCTTGACTCAGCGTGCGGCTGCAACGTGGCTGGGGCTCTAATTTAGGGTTCAAGGGAACACCACAGACAGCATCTGCTGCCCAGTGCAGACTGGGCTGAGCAAAACTCACTGCTGAGTCTGGGGCAGGCTGAGGAACTTAGGAAGGTGTGGAAATGCACTAAAAACCGAACATAAAAAAGGAAGGAGCATGAAGTTAGTCAGGTAGACTGTTTCAAATTTCAGAGACACGTCCCTACCTCTCCAGCAGCTGAGTCTGGGGCAGGCTGAGGAACTTAGGAAGGTGTGGAAATGCACTAAAAACCGAACATAAAAAAGGAAGGAGCATGAAGTTAGTCAGGTAGACTGTTTCAAATTTCAGAGACACGTGGATTTCTCACACCACCACCACCCCCCCGCCCCCGCCCCGTCCCAAACTAGATGCACAGATACACGCGATTTTTCTGCAGTGAAAAAGATAGGGCAATGGCAGACCCAGAACCTAAATATAGCTGCTTCTACTCTTAGTTACTATGTAATGCAGCTTGATGATGGTTGCCAGAGAAACCCACTTATGCTGTATGCGCTGTCCCTGCTTTATCCTCTCCCACATAATGAACTTTTTAAAAAGTGAAGGTTTAATGCAGAATCGAACCATGGAAAATGCGCTGCATACGGAAGCAGGGAGTGTTGGGATGTCAGCTGTGTACGTGTACTTTTCCATTGTGGGGCATGGTGAAACAGCTCAAGGTATCTCTCTGTATGCTGGAGAACGGCAGCGCTGGTAGCTTGGTTTCAGCTTTTCTGTCTCAGATGTGGGGGTGGGTGCAGAGAGGCACCATCACTCAGCAAAACTTTTGCCTGTCTCTCAAGTTCAGCAAGGGCTGAACTTTTTTAACAGTTCAGAGATGCTGGATTGCTTCATGACTGCAGAGCATTTCATAGCTGTGGGTTGTTCCCTGCCAAGGACTAGTAGAGAGAAGCCAATGATCCACGTTAACTGGCCTTGGACTGTCCCTCCTTCTAGGGACAGCGGACCATCTAGGCTGACAGTAGGTCGAGACATACCTGTATCAAACAGTGTGAGCGGTGCATTAACATCCAATAAGGCTGCCAAGGGCACGGGGGAATGGGATAGAGCTGGCCTAGGGACTAGCAGAAGCCCTGCAGCCTGGGAGGAAATGACTTTAGTAGGATAAAAACACAGGGCTACAAAACCCTGAGACTTGCAGAGCGGACATATGGGGTTGAATAACTGTTCAGTCTCCTCTGGTATGACAAGCAGGCTCCAGGAATAATTCTGGGTTCCAGATCTCAGTTAGGTTTCCTCCCTCTCTACCATGTCTTGTCCAGAGGAACATAGCACCACTCAACTGATTCTTCACCTTTTCCCAGGTTTGATTTCTGCAAAGGTTATGTGATCACTGGAAGCAACCTCCTCTGCCTCATAACTTTGTCTGCAAGGAATGGATTTTCATGTTGGGCTCTGAACCCAGTAGCGTCTGTTACTCTTGGTCAAGATGAAGAGCAAAAAATGCTCTGATAAAAAAATCCTCTGATCCTTGCTCTCTATAGGGCCCTTTAACATGCTCCGTGAACTTCTGTGAGGCTGGGGACCTTACAGACTTTTAAAAGGAAGCACACAGAGTATTTCCTTTAGGATTTCCCCTTTAGCTCTCAAGTTAGCTCAGTTTTATTACCTCTTGATTAATTAGGGTGTCAGTCCGGTGACAAAGGTTTCAGCAAAGCTGAAACAGGGAAGGAATTACACTGAAAAGCAACAAGGCTGAAAATATGGTCACAGGAAATAAAAGGTATTGATTGCCAGAAATACTGGCCCTGGCTTGGGAACAGCAGAGCCATGGGAAAAAAATTCCATGGCTTCATCTCACAGCAGAAGCTTCTCTTGGATAAGAGAAGAAAAGTAAGTCAGAGAGGGGAGTGATGGTGAACCAGTGAGGACACTGGAAAACAAAAAGGGATTAGGAAATGCCAGGTAGACCTGAAGCCGAACTGTAGACAGAGAGTGCAAAGTCCCCCATGTAGTTTGTATGTGGCGCTTCGAAACCGCTCCCAGCTGGGCAGGAGATCACCAGTACAGTGAGAGTTAGGTATTGAATAGAAGGACAATGGCATGGAAGCACCATGACTCGAGATTGCTAGAAATCGGTGGGCATGAGGAATGGAGGTGGAAGCTTGATACTGGAATTTTCTCCACCCTCCCCAGGTAAAACTGGACTTAGTTCTTCTGAAAGGTGTCTTGGAGGCTTTTAAAAATAACCTCAGACTTTCCCCTTGCTGCTGGTCTAATATTTCCTCTCATTTCTTTACCTTTGCCTGGGACCTCCCCATGACTCCCTCTATTTGTTAAATATATGGAAGACAACCCGTATTCGTGTATTTTCTTTCTCACAGGACTCATATTTTAAAACCTGCTGACACAGTGCCAGTCTGGGTGCTTGTTTCATGCTCTTTTCTGCCTGAAATGACTAAAACACTAAGTCACTTTTCTTTTTTTTCCGTTTCTACTTCACACAATAACTTCTGCATTAAGACCCTGATACTTCATTAGAGTTGCTAGGCACTGCTGTGGGCTGGTAGTTATAATAAAGAACAACACACAATTCCAGAACGTGTTTCAAAGTCCTTCTCACCTCAGCAAGTACACACAGAAATTCATCAAGAGGTTTACCCCTACCCAGCACAGTTTCCTAGCTTAGAAAAATCCTACCTTCAGCCTCTTTGTGTTATTGTCTCCTTGATTAGTGGGGCTTTTGTTACCAAATTTCCCTCTTCAAGGTTTCAAAAGTCAGTGGTTAGTGGTATTTTTCTCATAGCTTTCTGGCTCTCAGCTTTGTGAGCAGGCAGGAGTTGTTCTCTTTCAATTTACAAAAGGACAAAAGGTTTCCATAGGCTCGCTGCTCTACCTACACACTTGGCAAACGCAGCAAGTGGAGATGCCACTGAAGCACAAGACCCGTCAGCAATCGTTCCCCTTGCAACAGTGCAAGAAAAGGCGATTCTCTACATGTTGTTGATCACAAATAAATTTCCAGGTCTCCCTTTGGCAGAGAAGAGAGGCACTGCATGACTCAGCCTTGCAGCCATGCTTTCTCTTGCTGCCAAGTAACCAGATGTAACCACCACCAAGTTTTAGATGAATCTTTCAGCAAGTGCCAGCAAAAGGGGTTGGTTGCAACGAGGGATCTAACTCCGTTTTCACAATGGTGAAATAAAATGTCTCAGCCTGGCAAATCTCTAAGTGCAATATCTATGGCAACTTCAGGTAAGGACTGCTGAGCTTTTGGGTCAGCCAAAATTTGACTGTGGCATGACCGAGGGGTCATGGCCCCTGGCTCCTTTAGGGAATAAATGAGGAACCCATCCTGGACCAGACAAATAACAGGCATGGTTTGTTTCCTCTCTGTAGCTGTTCAATTCAGGAAAGAATTTTTTCCTAATATCTGGCCTAAACCTTTCCTGGGGCAACCTGAGGCCATTTCCTCTCATCCGGTCTCTTGTTCCTTGGGAGAAGAGACCAACTCCCACCCAGCTCCGACCTCCTGTCAGGGAGCTGTTGAGAGCGAGAAGGTCTCCCTTGAGCCTCCTCTGCTCCAGGCTAAACCCCACCAGGTCCCTCAACCGCATCTCAGCGCATTGTGCTCCAGACCCTGCCCCAGCTCCGTTGCCCTTCTCTGGACAGGCTGCAGCCCCTCAATGTCCTTCTGGCAGTGAGGGGACAGAAGTGAACCCTGGATTCAAGGAGTGGCCTCCCCAGTGCCCCCAGTACAGGGGCATGATCCCTGCTCTGGTCCTGCTGGCAATACCAGTGCAGGTACAATACTTGATGATCTTAAATATCTTCTCTGACGTAAATGTTTCTGTGATTCAACCTCATCAACTGGCTTTTATGGACAGGGCAGCGGTTGAGTACATCTGTAAGACAAGCTGGAAAAGGCATACCCCTGACCCAGGGGAGGCTGGCAGTGGCCCCGCAGGGGACATTGCGAGGGCTCGTCCCCATGCTCAGGTAACCACACGGCACACATGGAGAGCCCCGTGCGCCCAGCACAAGAACAGCTCATCTTCCCCCATCCTGTTCCAGAGATGGAACGGGTGCACGACTCTCAGCGTCAGACGCGATAGATACAGCTGCAGATTTTATACCCACGAGATGTGGGCACATGCTTGTGCTAGTGTAAAGGGCTGGGAAATAAAACCCTTCTGTCACGGGTGCGATTGCTTCAAGTTATTCTTCAAATGCTAATGACTGGAGCAGGGAAATAAGAGAAAGAGAAGGATAATAGACTTAGCCACAGGAACAACCATGTTCTTGCAATTCTTGGGGTTCAAACAATAGAGGAGACAGAAGAAAGAAAGTGTGATGCCAATCAGTTTTCAATATCCTCCCACGTAGCAGCCGCTTCCATTGAGCCTTTCTATTGTGAAAGCCCTTCTTTCTCTGCAGAGTGGGAGCTCTCGGTGAGCCTTGGCTCCCGTCGGAGGAAAATGCTGTGCTTTGGCCAACAGCAGCGAAAACTTGTTTATGCCTTCGCTTTGCTGGAGCACTGCTGGAGTCAAGGGCTTGGCTTGGCTTGGCGGGACTTGGCTTTGCAGAGAGAGAGTGAGCTGGGGATGGCTCCTGAATCTACAGCTTGGCTCCTTGCCGTAAGAGAGACCCTGTCCTTCCTCTGGACTTAACCTGCAGGGCCCCAGGTCTCAGGGTAGAGAAGCACAATGATAAGAAGTGGCCACAGACCGTGAGGGCCGTACACTCTTCCCCATCACCTCAGTGCTGGTGAAATCCCAACCAGCCAATTGCAGCTGCTTTGGACTTCCCAGGCAGTATCTGGTCAACGTAACACCTCTGGCATCAAAGCTACTAACCAAGTCTCCACCACCCCTAACTGGACCACACCTGGACTTTGACCTAGTTTGTATCTGGGTATGAATGCTGCTGCATGAACTCACGTCTAGTTTTTAAATGAAAATTTGTTGGCTTCCAAGTAGAACGAAAGGGAATTTACATTCTCTAGGAAACGTGATCAGAATGACAGTAGAGAAACCCGAATTTAACTTGAAAAATATGATGACAGAGTATGAGCAATTAGCAAGGGAATCCCTCTAAAAAACAGGTTGTTAATACAGATTAAAAAAAAAAAAGACGACGACTTTTTAAAAAGCAGTGCTAAGCAGGCCCAAAGAATATGTACTGCAGAGCATTATGGGAATTTGCCGGTTTTCTATAACACTTTTGAAAGCTCTTCACTGCAGGAAAAAAAAAAGTTGCTGGCAAATTGCTATAGATATTTTCACCTCAGGAATAAAATACCAGGACAAATATTGGCAGTAGTAAAGCCATTGGAACACCAGAGACTAAAGAACTCTTTGAAGGTACCTTTACTCCAACAAAATTCTTTCAGAAATTATTTTAAAGGACTAGCGTGCATGTCTCGGTTAACAGCGATGATGGCTGTGCTGTAGAATCACTGCTCTGTTATTGCTGTGTGCCAGGATCAGTTATAAGGGAAAATGATGAAAAACCCCAGTGCCACCTCAAATCGGGGTGCTGCGGCAGGTCTCGTTATTGGTCAGGAAATTAGTAATTGAAGGATCGTTAAGAAGGGAAATCATGTCTTAAAATAACTTCTTCAGCACAGAGTCCCTTCGATTTGATTCTTTACATGGAGACCGGCTCAAATATTTCTCGGAGCTGCAAAATGCTGCGTATGCGCAAGTCTTTCCTGCTCTCCCTGACAATTTACTGCGTGAGCAAAACAGCTTCTCGATAGGCAAAATTTAATGAACTTCTGTGGAAAGGCCTGATCACAGGATGGAAATAGAGCCCTCTGTGGCCGAAACAACCTCTGAACGCCTCTGGAGGGGTGTCAGCTTGATGGAGATGCTGCAGAGAACAGGACTCCCAGGGTTTCAGAGAATGAAACGCTGCGAATCGGGATTTAAAGGGAGGGCTTGAAGTGCTACCTTTCACGCTTAGCAGTAGATCCAAACAAAATCCCCTAAAAAGAGGGAAGCTGGAAATTTATACTTGTGTTTCTCTAAAACACAGCTTTCCAGCTCCTCTCTGGTCCCTTGATAAGAACTGTACTTTAAACATGATATAGATCTTAGGGGTTGAGGCTTCACTGCAGCTTTTTTTTGTTTCATCCAGCTCTGAAGCTTGCTGAAGAAGACATCAGTGACCTCCCCAACCCCATTTGCCTCTCCTATGAGGATCGGGGGGCAAATCCTCGGCCAGGCCAGCTCAGGACCCTGTGGCATCACGTCAGGGCACACGGCGCGTGTCCAGCCAGCGACTTGCTGCTTCCCTGTTAGATGCTGCTCCCTCCTTCAGCGCTAGCGTGCTCCGAGACGTGCGGTGTAATTACCCTGACCGCTAGCGGTCTTTGGAGAGCAGCATGACATTGTTCAGCTGTTACATTGCAGAATCCCCCATTGGTGGGGGCTGGCAGGGACCTCGGGGGATCATCCAGTCCAACCCCCTGCTAGAGCAGGGTCACCAGAGCAGGGTGCCCAGGATGGTGTCCAGGTGGGTTTGGAATCTCTCCAGAGCTGGAGACTCCACAACCCCTTTGGGCAGAGCCAGGGCTCTGCCACCCTCACAGCAAAGAAGTTTCTCCTCATGTTCAGGTGGAACTTGCTGTGTTCCTGTTTGTGCCTGTTGCCCCTCGCTGGGCACCACTGAGAAGAGTCTGGCCCTGTCCTCCTGACCCCCCTTTAGCTATTGATCAGCGTTGATGAGGTCCCCTCTCAGCCTTCTCTTCTCCAGGCTGAACAGCCCCAGGGCTCTCAGCAGAGAGATACTCCAGTCCCCTCAACATCTTCATAGCCCTTTGCTGGACTCTCTCTAGTAGTTCCCTGTCTCTCTTGACCTGGGGATCCCAGAACTGATCACAGTGCTCCAGATGGGCCTCACCAGGGCAGAGCAGAGGGCTGTAATGGGATGTACAGATAATGCTGTACGGTCGATACCTCCAGGAGCAGGAGAGCACCTGAAGAGGGAGAGCTGCTCTCTATAGACCTTCACGCTGGCAATGTCAGCTCAGATCTTTCCTATCCTCAGTGCAGGTAATTATGCCCTCCCACGGCTTTAAACAGAAATACATTCTTCTCTTTCAAGCAGTCAGATTGTGATTGCTTTTTTCTGCCCACCTTAGCTCATATCAATCAGGCTTTACGTAACAGTGATATTTTGAGAAGTGACACCTACTCTGCAGAAGAGCTATTAGCAAAGGCCAACTTCAAAGGCAAAAGCGAACCTGAAATGTTACGTTCTGACTAGGGACAATATTTTCACAAATAGCAACCAGATGGAAAAGCTCACCCGGAGGGAGAATTTTATATAGTGGGATCCTTCATAGTAAATGGGATTTAATTTCTCAGAACAGCTCCTGGCCTTCATTCTGTTTTCATTTTCAATGCACTACAGAAGAGGGCACTATAAACTCAGTATTTACCGGTAGACCTAAGAATGCCTCTGTGGTCACATCAACAGCTCTGAATCTTGAAGTAATGGTTCTGTTAATACAGTAGGGAAAAATTTATTCAAGATCAGAGCCAGCCTGTTAAATCTCCAGCAGTTCGCATTCTGGAGGATTTTCTATCCTGAGTCTTTTAGAAACATAGAGCTGGGAGTTCTCTTTCACTCTCCTTTTCCTGTACACACGATCTGTAGAGCCAGCACATACTTTGCATGTGATGTCTACATGTGATAAATGCCAAATGAGCAGAGGCAGGGGCAGAGGTAAGTGACGGATAAGGTAGCCAACTGCAGCACAGTGCTTTTATTCACTCCCATGGAGATGGGAAGGCTGATCACAGGAACAGCCCCGTTCTCCCAGAGTCCTGCCTCTGCTCTTTTCCATCCAGCTGCAGGGGTGGATGGAGCAGCTGGGAGACTCCCGGTGAAAGAGCCTTAGACGCTGCTTCCAGGTTGTAAAAACGTCTCTGTAAGTTACTCTGCACACATAAACTGGGCAGGACTGCATGGACAGGGAGAAATAGAGGCAGGTATCGGTCCAGCCTGATGTTTAAAAATATAGGGGTGTATAAACTTGGCTGCTGAGGCTGTCCTCACCACTACAGAGCTGTGGCACCCTCCAGCTGCAGTGACAGCAGCGCTGTGTCTCACCATGGTCTGGAGAAACAAGTGCAGGAAGGTTTCCAGGGAGAGACAATAAGTCTTAATCACCCTCACTGATACTACTAGAAGAATAGACAAGCTCTCAAAGACGTAATCGTCTGTCAGGCCTCCGAGGAGTTAAGTTTGCAGAACACTTTGCACTCCTTCCTTTCCATAGCACTCTTCCCCTTACATAATAGTTTGGCTTTCCTTACATAATAGTATCTTTCCAAAATCTCCTTTTAACGCTGATTTTTTTAATGGTTTGCATCTCTCAAAAGACAAATCTCTCTGTGAACTCTGAGGGAACACATCAGACAGCTTGTGGAGGTTGGGTGTGCAAAAGGGAAGAAAAAGTTTCCTCCAGAAGCTGGAAGGAAGGGGATGAAATTACTATATATACTGTCACAGGCTGAAAGTTATAACTTGACATTTAAAATGTGCTCAGTGAGAAATTTGTGTAAAATCAACTTGGAAAATCTCACAGGATACCACAGGGCCCGTAGGTGGTTACAGTCTAATAGAGGATTTCAGAGAAGTGTTTAGCAGGGATAGTGCTCTAATAAAAAGAGGCTATAAAAAACTTTCTGTGAAAATCCTTAGGATTTAACAGCAGAAGGGGGGAGAAAGAGGGAGAGAGAAGATGTGACTGAAGTAATGTCAGCTGAAAAATGTGTGTTTTACAATCTTGTGTAGGTGGACTCTAAACATTTTAATGATGTAAACGTCAGACACTGATTTCAAGCGCCCCAAAGCATGAAATGTTCAGATGAAAGGCTGGAGTTTCTGCCCATCTGTAGCAGAATTGTGCTGCTGTTTATAGACTTGCTTTTCTCAAGTATCGAAAGTGCTGTCTTTGCTTCTCAAACAGGCTCAAACTGAGTCATCTGAATGTGCCGCAGTTTTCCTCAAATGCCCAGGACACTGAAACCCCACCGTTTCCCTGCGAAAGACCCCAGGCAGGCAGGCAGCCTCCAAGCTCTGCCTTTTAAAAAACATTGCGACTCCTCTATGAAAGGTGAGTTTCTAAGTCCTGACCTTGGAGATTTGGCGCTGATCCCAGTGTGGGGTTTGCAATTTTCCCAGGCTCTGCCAAATTCCTCCTCCTCCACTTGCAGACTCTGCCTGCTCTCTCCTGTGTTTTGACAGGGACGATCATGACTGGATTTGCTGGGGAGAGCCGGATTCAGGGAAGGCAGTTTTTAACCTGCCCACGCAACTCACCTGAGCGCATCCCGGAAATCACGGTAGTTCAGTGCGTTGTGTACATTTACTTTGTCAGCTGTTTTTCAGGGGTGTCGCTTGAGCAGTCACTGCACAAGCATACGCTGGATGATTTAGGTTTGCTGTAGTTTGAAATCAGTGTCAAACCTAAACGGTGTCTGTGAGCAAACGTGACGATCAGCTGAGCTCAGCGTTGATCACTATAGAAAAACATCCACCTGACATTGCAGTAATTGCAGTACAGCGAGACTAGAATTGTCTGGAATGGCTGGAATTGTGCATTAGCTCCATTTTCTCGGGAAACAGGTCATTAAGCAGAAGGCAGATTTGCATTATGTTTGTCACCCCAGGAATCTTTCCAGGGTGTCTAAGGCACGTGTTGGCATTACACTGGGACTAAAGTGTTTAGGCACTAGAAAGTGCTGATTAAAAATGAACAAGAAACACGGGAGCAAATCTCTTCTCCCCCTCTTCGTGCTGCTTTCTACATGTGATACAGGCCCTTCTCATTTCTCCCTTGGGCATGTTTTGGGCTTTCCCCTGCATGATGCAGCATGAGGGCCAAATTCCTCAGACTCCTGCCAGACCCTGGCCACAATAACCTCAACTCAAGCAAAATCAGTCAGCATTTTCCTAGCTAAATACAGACTGTGCGTGTCATTAATTTGAATGAATGTGAACAGAGGCATCTTAATTTCTCCAGGAAGAACTTGCAGAGATCAGCCCGGCCCTTCAGGAGAGTGAAGCAGACACCAAGTTCTTAGCAACTAGATTTCTCACAGAGGTGCAAAATTGTGATGTACTGATCACAAAGGTGACATCCTTCTAACACGTACATGGAAAAACATTGCACCATGACTTGGTTGACTAGTCACTGCTAATCGGCAGATCCAGCTGTAAATACCAGCTGTCAGGGTGCTCCGTCCTGATGCTCCCGGCTTCTTGGGGGGGAGCATCAAGGAGCAAATCCCAGCTCTATGGGATATATTTAAAAGCATGTCCAGACCTCACTGTACTTAACAGTCTTGGTGTCCAAGAGGAGAGGACTGACAGGGAAGGGGAAATGCTGCTGGAGGAGGAAGCACAGACACAATGTCTAAGTTTGCAGTGAAGGGGGGAAGGGAA